>NW_026281057.1:0-55000 GCF_023373465.1 Oncorhynchus keta
CATATAGAGGGGTTTATCAAGTGCTTTATAATTGCATAGCAAGTATACGTGAGAAAGAAAACCCCTTCTGTAATTAAACTGTCAATGGGTTCAGTCATTGTCTCTACCAAAGGTTTTCTAATATATTGTCCTCCTTGTGAAAACCGTTGTTCATCTCCTCCTCTCCTCCTCTCCTCCTCTCCTCCTCTCCTCCAGCAGAGTTAAACACTGTCGCGCCGCTACTTTCTCCCTCTAACACTGACTCTGAACAGCATCCCCATCTCCTGGCTCACTGTGCATGTCATGGAGCCCTCTGAATTACAAACATCATTACCACAATTGATTCACGTTAGCCTCCTGTGGGGTTCCAGTCGGCACTGGAACACGGCGGGAGATCATTTCAGAGTCTGGCGTTAACTCTGTTTCACAAGTTCAAGAGGAACCAACAGGGATCTGTGACTGAGGCGCTGTTTCTCCTCTCTCCGCACACGCACACGCACACGCACACACACACACACACACATACACACACACACACACACACACACACACACACACACACACACACAAACAGATATGACACACACACACACACACACATACAATGGGGCTCAGGGCCATTGAGTGGCGTTAAGTGGCGCATAATCTAAGGCACTGCATCTCAGCGCGGTGAGCCACTACAGACCCTGGTTCGATTCCCGGCTGTATCACAACCGGCCGTGATTGAGTCCCATAGGACGGCGCTAATCGACCCGGCGTCGTCCGGGTTTGGGTTTCTGAGCCGTCATTGTAAATAAGAAATTGTACTTTTAAGTGACTTGCCTAAGATAAATAAGGTTAAATAAATAAATAAATAAAAAGTCGCTATAGGGGCTGTGTGAGAATGTGTGAAAATGGCACAGTGGCCTTCCCAGCAACCCCCTAAATACAAATGGCATTACTAAGACGTTTTGAAAGGGGATACAGAGACAAGTGGGTAAAACATGCCAATGGTTGTTTGATTTTTAAGGGTGTGTAATATTAACAATCTCACGTGTAATTTGCAGTGAGCAGGTGAAATAAGTGTCAGTAAATCAGTGAGACAACTGATCTAATTTTTTAATTTTGTAATATTGTTCTGATTCTACACATTCAGTTCCTAGAACATTGTTTAAATATCCCCCATTGTGTAATATTGTTCTGATTCTACACATTCAGTTCTAGAACATTGTTTAAATATCCCCATTGTGTAATATTGTTCTGATTCTACACATTCAGTTCTAGAAACATTGTTTAAATATCCCCCATTGTGTAATATTGTTCTGGTTCTAAACATTCAGTTCTAGAACCTTGTTTAAATATCCCCCATTGTGTAATATTGTTTCTGATTCTACATTCAGTTCTAGAACATTGTTTAAATATCCCCCATTGTGTAATACTAAACATTCAGTTCTAGAACCTTGTTTAAATATCCCCCATTGTGTAATATTGTTCTGGTTCTAAACATTCAGTTCTAGAACCTTGTTTAAATATCCCCCATTGTGTAATATTGTTCTGGTTCTAAACATTCAGTTCTAGAACCTTGTTTAAATATCCCCCATTTGCACATTGTTCTGATTTTAAATATCCCCCATTGTGTAATATTGTTCTGGTTCTAAACATTCAGTTCTAAAACCTTGTTTAAATATCCCCATTGTGTAATATTGTTCTGATTCTACACATTCAGTTTCTAGAACCTTGTTTAAATATCCCCCATTGTGTAATATTGTTCTGGTTCTACACATTCAGTTCTAGAACATTGTTTAAATATCCCCCACGTACAGTCTTTAAAAGACCCTTAAAAGTGGGAGATACAGTGCCTGGAAAGTATTCAGACCCCTTTGACTTTTTCCAAATTTTGTTACGCAAATGTATTCTAAAAAGAGTGACACAAGCACACAAACTTCAGAAGTCCTAAACACAATACCAAGTAACACAAAGCGAAAAACATCTTTGTAGAAATGTTAGCAATAAAATACAAAAACAAAACCAGAAATACCTATTTACGAAGTATTCAGACCATTTCCTATGAGACTCGAAATTGAGCTCAGATGAACTGTCACTGATCGTCCTTGAGATGTTTATGCAACTTGATTGGAGTCCACCTGCGGGAAATTCAATTGATTGCACATTATTTGCCAAGGCACATACCTGTCTATATAAGGTCCCACAGTTGACAATGCATGTCAGAGCAAAAACCAAGCCATGAGGTCGAAGGAATTGTCCGTAGAGCTCCGAGACAGGATTGTGTCGAGGCACAGATCTGGGGAAGGGTACCAAAACATTTCTGCAGCATTGAAGGTCCCCAAGAACACAGTGGCGTTCATCATTCTTAAATGGAATAAGTTTGGAACCACCAAGACTCTTCCTAGAGCTGGCCACCCGGCCACAATGAGCAATAAGGGAGAAGGGCCTTGGTCAGAGAGCAGACCAAGAACCCGATGGTCACTCTAACAGAGCTCCAGAGTTCCTCCGTGGAGATCGGAGAAACGTCCAGAAGGACAACCATCTCTGCAGCACTCCACCAATCAGGTCGTTATGGTAGAGTGGCCAGACGGAAGCCATTCCTCAGTAAAAGGCAAATGACAGTCCTTTTGGAGTTTGCAAAAAGGCAGTTAAAGACTCTCAGACCACAAGAAACACACATCTCCGGTCTGATGAAACCAAGATTGAACTCTTTGTTCTGAATCCCAAGCGTCACGTCTGGAGGAAACCAGCACAAACTCGTGATGCTCAGAATCTGATCAAGCTGCTTAGACCATTACCCCACCACAGTTCACAATGCTCTAGCAAGCCGTGAGAACACTTGATGACAGTTGATGGTAATATTCTTCCCCAAAACCATAGCCCTGAACCACCCTGGAAGCCTAAACTGTTAACCTTTTGAGTTGTTTCTGTTTCAACCCTGTAACCAAGGGGCGGCAGGGTAGCCTAGTGGTTAGAGTGTTGGACTAGTAACCGCAAGGTTGCAATCCCCGAGCTGACAAGGTACAAATCTGTCATTCTGCCCCTGAACAGGCAGTTAACCCATTGTTCAATGACAGCTAGGCTGTCATTGAAAATAAGAATTTGTCATTAACTGACTTGCCTAGTAAAATACAGGTTAAATTAAAAGATGAATTAATGCGTCAAAAATAAACGTTCATCCATAATGCTACAAGGCCTCCTTAAAATGTCAAAGCAAACAGCTGGAGGCAGTGCTTTCTCCTATAGAGCTCCATTTTTATGGAATGGGTATCGTCGGACAGGGCCACAGTGTCTCCTGACCCCTCCTGTCTCAGCCTCCAGTATTTATGCTGCAGTAGTTTATGTGTCGGCGGTCTAGGGTCAGTCTGTTATATCTGGAGTATTTCTCCTGTCTTATCCGGTGTCCTGTGTGAATTTAAGTATGCTCTCTCTAATTCTCTCTCTCTGTCTTTCTTTCTTTCTTTCTCTCTCTCTCTCAGAGGACCTGAGCCCTAGGACCGTGCCTCAGGACTACCTGGCATGGTGACTCCTTGCTGTCCCCAGTCCACTTGGCCGTGCTGCTGCTCCAGTTTCAACTGTTCTGCCTGCGGCTATGGAACCCTGACCTGTTCACCGGACGTGCTACCTGTCCCAGACCTGCTGTTTTCAACTCTCTAGAGACAGCAGGAGTGGTAGAGATACTCTGAATGATCGGCTATGAAAAGCCAACTGATATTTACTCCTGAGGTGCTGACTTGCTGCACCCTCTACAACCACTGTGATTATTATTATTGTTTGACCATGCTGGTCATCTATGAACATTTGAACATCTTGGCCATGTTCTGTTATAATCTCCACCCGGCACAGCCAGAAGAGGACTGGCCACCCCTCATAGCCTGGTTCCTCTCTAGGTTTCTTCCTAGGTTCTGGCCTTTCTAGGGAGTTTTCCTAGCCACTGTGCTTTTACACCTGCATTGCTTGCTGTTTGGTGTTTTAGGCTGGGTTTCTGTACAGCACTTTGAGATATCAGATGATGTAAGAAGGGCTATATAAATACATTTGATTGATAATACGTCAAATTTCGAAGGGAAAATCTGAGAACTTGTTGATAGGGGCTGGGGATTGAGACAGAAGCAGGACAGGCTATGGGGACAGATGGGGGATTGAGACAGAAGCAGGACAGGCTATGGGGACAGATGGGGGATTGAGACAGAAGCAGGACAGGCTATGGGGACAGATGGGGGATTGAGACAGAAGCAGGACAGGCTATGGGGACAGATGGGGTATTGAGACAGAAGCAGGACAGGCTATGGGGACAAATGGGGTATTGAGACAGAAGCAGGACAGGCTATGGTGACAGATGGGGTATTGAGACAGAAGCAGGACAGGCTATGGGGACAGATGGGGTATTGAGACAGAAGCAGGACAAGCTATGGGGACAGCTGGGGTATTGAGACAGAAGCAGGACAGGCTGTGGGGACAGATGGGGTATTGAGACAGAAGCAGGACAGGCTATGGGGACAGCTAGTATTTTTGGTTTTTATCAGGATCCCCTTTAGCTGTTGTGAAAGCTACTCTTCCTGGGGGTCCACACAAAACATGCAACATGGCATAACGCAGAACATTCATAGACCAGAACAGCTCAAGGACAGACACTCGTAGCCTACATATCAATACATACAGACAAACTATCTGGGTCAAAGAGGAGAGAGTCGTTGTGCCGTGAGGTGTTGCTTTATCTGGTTTTGAAACCAGGTTTGTTGCTTATTTGAGCAATATGAGATGGAAGGAAGTTCCCTGCATTAATGGCTCTATGTAATACTGTATGTTTTCTTGAATTTGTTCTGGATTTGGGGACTGTGAAAAGACCCCTGGTGGCATGTCTGGTGGGGTAAGTGTGTTCTGGAACTGGGGACTGTGAAAAGACCTCTGGTGGTATGTCTGGTGGGGTAAGTGTGTTCTGGACCTGGGGACTGTGAAAAGACCCCTGGTTTCATGTCTGGTGGGGTAAGTGTGTTCTGGAACTGGGGACTGTGAAAAGACCTCTGGTGGTATGTCTGGTGGGGTAAGTGTGTTCTGGACCTGGGGACTGTGAAAAGACCCCTGGTGGTATGTCTGGTGGGGTAAGTGTGTTCTGGACCTGGGGACTGTGAAAAGACGTCTGGTGGTATGTCTGGTGGGGTAAGTGTGTTCTGGACCTGGGGACTGTGAAAAGACCCCTGGTGGTATGTCTGGTGGGGTAAGTGTGTGTATCAGAGCTGTGTGTAAGTTGACTATGAAAACAATTTGGAATTTTCAACACAGCAATGTTTCTTATAAAAACAAGACATCAGTCTCTCCTCAACTCTTAGCCAAGAAAGACTGGCAGCATAGTATTTTTATCAGCCCTCTGATTACAACGAAGAGCCTAACGTGCTGCTCTGTCCTGGACCAGCTGCAGCTTAACTAGGTCTTTCTTTGCAGGACTTGACCATATGACTGGACACTAATCTGGATAATATAAAACTAGAGCCTTCAGAACTTGACCATATGACGGGACACTAATCAAGATAAGATAAAACTAGAGCCTGCAGAACTTGACCATATGACTGGACACTAATCAAGATAAGATAAAACTAGAGCCTGCAGGACTTGACTACATGACTGGACACTAATCAAGATAAGATAAAACTAGAGCCTGCAGGACTTGCTTTGTGAAGTGTGGTGTCAAAAAGCAGAGCATCTCTTTTTATTACGGACAGACTTCTCCCCATCTTTACAACCATCAAATCAATATGTTTTGACCATAACAGTTTACAATCTAAGGTAACGCCAAGTAATTTAGTCTCCTCAACTTGTTCAACAGCCACACCATTCATCAAATCAAATCCAAATCAAATCTGTTTATATAGCCCTTCGTACATCAGCTGATATCTCAAAGTGCTGTACAGAAACCCAGCCTAAAACCCCAAACAGCAAGCAATGCAGGTGTAGAAGCATTCATTACCAGATTCAGCTCAGGTCTAGAACTTAGGGAATGATTTGTACCAAATACTCGTAGTTTTAGAGATGTTGAGCACCAGTTTCTTACTGGCCACCCCCATTCCAAAACGGACTGCAACTCTTTAAGGGTTTCAGTGACTTCATTAGCTGTGGTGGCTGACATGTATGTGATTTAATCATCGAAAACATACATGGACACACGGGCTTTGTTTAATGTCAGTGGCAGGTCATTGGTAAAAAATAGAAAAGAGTAGAGGGCCTAGAGAGCTTTCCTGCGGTACACCACACACTGCATGTTTAACATTAGAGAAGCTTCCATTAAAGAAAAACTCTAGAGAAGTTAACTTCTATGATGTAGGGGCGCTCTTTTAATTTTTTGGATGAAAACGTTCCCGTTTTAAACAAGATATTTTGTCACGAAAAGATGCTCGACTATGCATGTAATTGACAGCTTTGGAAAGAAAACACTCTGACGTTTCCAAAACTGCAAAGATATTGTCTGTGAGTGCCACAGAACTGATGTTACAGAAAAAACCCCAGATAAAAATACAATCAGGAAGTGCCGCATTTTTGTAACCGCCTCATGGCAATGACTCCTTATATGGCTGTGGAGGAGCTAGGAGTCTGTTTACCTTTTCCACGTTTTCCCCAAGGTGTCTGCAGCATTGTGACGTATTTGTAGGCATATCATTGGAAGATTGACCATAAGAGACTACATTTACCAGGTGGTCGCTTGATGTCCTCCGTCGCAATTATTGCGTAATCTCCAGCTGCAGTATTTTTCAGTTTTCTTCTGATGAGAAGCCAGCTGCCACCACGGATAGATTATCGATTAGATATGTGAGAAACACCTTGAGGATTGATTCTAAACAACGTTTGCCATGTTTCTGTCGATATTATGGAGCTAATTTGGAAAAAAGTTTGGCGTTGTAAGTGACTGCATTTTCGTTTTTTCTTAGCCAAACATGATGAACAAAACGGAGCTATTTCTCTTACACAAATAATATTTTGGAAAAATAAATATTTGCTATCTAACTGAGAGTCTCGTCATTGAAAACATCCGAAGTACTTCAAAGGTAAATTATTTTATTTGAATGCTTTTCTTGTTTTTGTGAAAATGTTGCCTGCTGAATGCTAGGCTTAATGCTATGCTAGGCTATCAATACTCTTACACAAATGCTTGTGTAGCTTTGGTTAAAGCATATTTTGAAAATCTGAGATGACAGTGTTGTTAACAAAAGGCTAAGCTTGTGTTTCAATATATTTATTTCATTTCATTTGCGATTTTCATGAATAGGAAACGTTGCGTTATGGTAATGAGCTTGAGCCTATGATTATGCTCCCGGATACGGGATTGCTCGACGCTAGAGGTTAAAAGGGCTCAAGTCTTGGCTCAGGGCTGGGGTAGAGAAGTGAACTAGAAGTGAACGACAGACATTTAACTAGTCTACCACCATCACTAGTCTACAGCAATTAACTAGTCTACACCCATTTAACTAGTCAACAGCCATTTAACTAGGCAACAGCCATTTAACTAGTCTACAGCCATTTAACTATATATTATAAACCCAGTCATTCACAGAACCTGGTCAATATATTATAAACCCAGTCATTCAGGACATGTTCATTTTGCAACTCTGTCACATCAACCAAACCCCTTTTTGGAAGCTTGGGCAAAAAAGCAAACAATATTTTCTAAAAAAATGTCAAAACCATTTGTTGGAATTCCAGTTTGATTGATTAACATATTTAAAAAGAAAACAAGGATGTGTTATTGAGTTATATAAACACCTACAGTATAGTAACCAACAGATTGTTATTGAGTTATATAAACTCCTTGGGAGTGTCTAGGGTTATATAAACTCCTTGGGAGTGTCCAGGGTTAGATAAACACCTTGGGAGTGTCTAGGGTTAGATAAACTCCTACAGTATAGGAACTACCTGGGAATGTTATGGAGTTATATAAACTCCTTGGGAGTGTCTAGGGTTACATAAACTCCTTGGGAGTGTCTAGGGTTAGATAAACTCCTTTGGGAGTGTCTAGGGTTATATAAAACTCCTTGGGGAGTGTCTAGGGTTATATAAACTCCTTGGGAGTGTCTCGAGTTATATAAACTCCTTGGGAGTGTCTAGGGTTATATAAACTCCTTGGGAGTGTCTAGGGTTAGATAAACTCCTTGGGAGTGTCTAGGGTTAGATAAACTCCTTGGGAGTGTCCAGGGTTAGATAAACACCTTGGGAGTGTCTAGGGTTAGATAAACACCTTGGGAGTGTCAGGGTTAGATAAACTCCCTGGGAGTGTCTAGGGTTAGATAAACACCTTGCAGGAGTGTCTCGGGTTACATAAACTCCTTGGGAGTGTCCAGGGTTAGATAAACTCCTTGGGGAATGTCAAGGGTTATATAAACTCCTTTAGGAGTGTCTAGGGTTATATAAACTCCTTGGGAGTGTCTAGGGTTAGATAAACTCCTTGGGGAGTGTCTAGGGTTAGATAAACTCCTTGGGAGTGTCCAGGGTTAGATAAACACCTTGGGAGTGTCTAGGGGTTAGATAAACACCTTGGGAGTGTCCAGGGCTGGGATCAACTCCTGGGAGTGTCTAGGGTTAGATAAACTCCTTGGGAGTGTCTAGGGTTAGATAAACCCAGGAGTGTCTAGGGTTGGATAAACTCCTTGGGAGTGTCAAGGGTTAGATAAACACATTGGGAGTGTCTAGGGTTAGATAAAACACCTTGGGAGTGTCTAGGGTTAGATACACTCCTTGGGAGGTCTAGGGTTATATAAACTCCTTGGGAGTGTCTGGGGTTAGATAAACTCCTTGGGGAGTGTCTAGGGTTAGATAAACTCCTTGGGGTATCTCGGGTTAGATAAACTCCTTTGGGAGTGTCTAGGGTTAGATAAACTCATTGGGGAGTGTCTAGGGTTAGATAAACTCCTTGGGGAGTGTCTAGGGTTAGATAAACTCCTTGGGAGTGTCTAGGGTTAGATAAACACCTTAGGAGTGTCTAGGGTTAGATAAACACCTTGGGAGTGTCTAGGGTTAGATAAACTCCTTGGGAGTATCTGAGTTAGATAAACACCGTGGGAGTGTCTAGGGTTAGATAAAACACCCTGGGGTGTCCAGGGTTAGATAAACTCCTTGGGAGTGTCTAGGGGTTAGATAAACACCGTGGGAGTGTCTAGGGTTAGATAAACTCCTTGGGAGTGTCTAGGGTTAGACAAACTCATTGGGGAGTGTCTAGGGTTAGATAAACACTGTGGGAGTGTCTAGGGGTTAGATAAACTCCTTGGGAGTGTCTATGTTTAGATAAACACCGTGGGAGTGTCTAGGGTTAGATAAACACCGTGGGAGTGTCTAGGGTTAGATAAACTCCCCAGGGTGTCTTAGGGTTAGATAAACTCCTTGGGAGTGTCTAGGGTTAGATAAACTCCTTGGGAGTGTCTCGGGTATATAAAAACTCCTTGGGAGTGTCTAGGGTTAGATAAACTCCTTGGGAGTGTCTCAGGGTTAGATAAACCTTGGGAGTGTCTAGGGTTAGATAAACTCCTTGGGAGTGTCTAGGGTTAGATAAACACCGTGGGAGTGTCCAGGGTTAGATAAACTCATTGGGAGTGTCTAGGTTAGATAAACTCCTTGGGAGTGTCTAGGGTTAGATAAACACCGTGGGAGTGTCTAGGTTGGCTCAACTGTTCTTCGTGGTCATGACTCAACTGTTTTGGTGACCTTGTTTAAGCAGGACTACTGTAATAATCCTTCAACATTATTATGGGATATTTTCCTCTTTATTACATGTTTATGTTGAAAATGGAAGTCCTTTGATAAACGACATGCAAGATGCATCATCAACATGTGCCACCCTTTTTGGTTGACTTACATTGTTTTTGAAAGCAATGTTGGAAAAAACAAAAACATAAAAATATATATATTTGAACAATCTTTAAAGAAAACAACTATGAAATGTAATGGATGACCTATTTGTTATTGATTACCTATTTGTTATTGATTACCTATATGTTATTGATTACCTATATGTTATTGATTACTATATGTTATTGATTACCTATATGTTATTGATTACCTATATGTTATTGATGACCTATTTGTTATTGATAACTCATTTGTTATTGATTACCTATATGTTATTGATTACCTATATGTTATTGATTACTATAGGTTATTGATTACCTATATGTTATTGATTACCTATATGTTATTGATTACCTATTTGTTATTGATTACCTATATGTTATTGATGACCTATTTGTTATTGATTACCTATATGTTATTGATTACCTATATGTTATTGATCACCTATATGTTATTGATCACCTATGTTATTGATTACCTCAATGTTATTGATTACCTCAATGTTATTGATTACCTATATGTTATTGATTACCTATATGTTATTGATTACCTATTTGTTATTGATTACCTATATGTTATTGATTACCTATTTGTTATTGATTACCTATATGTTATTGATTACCTATTTGTTATTGATTACCTATATGATCATATCAGTATTGATGGAAAAGTATATGTCCATCTTCCCGAACCCAAACACTGTCAGTGTGTCATTTCGTCTCCTCCAGAAGTGGCGACTGCCCTATAGCGTTAGCGCAGCTCACGGTGGGCTGAATAGTGTCCGTCATTTCGTACCTCCCAGAAGTGGTGACTGCCCCATTGCGTTAGCGCAGCTCACCAGGCTGAACCTCAGTGTCCGTCATTTCGTCTCCTCCAGAAGTGGTGACTGCCCCACGGCGTTAGCGCAGCTCACCAGGCTGAACCTCAGTGTCCGTCATTTCGTCTCCTCCAGAAGTGGTGACTGCCCCATGGCGTTAGCGCAGCTCAGCCAGGCTCAAACCACACAGAACGGCAGTGTTTCAACAGAAGACTGGAAACCTGTAGGAGGGGCGAGGCTTCGTCATATAGGATTATTTCATTGGTTTAAAAGACTCAAGACCCGCGCCTTGATACAAAAAAAGAGTGAGGGGAGACAGTGACAGAGGAGGAGAGAGGAAACAATATCAACCAGTGAAACAGTTGGATATTCAACTATTAATCCGAGTCATCTTCCGACCGTGTTTTTGGACAGGAACACGAGACATTCCATCCAACCCTGTAGGCTACCTTCCAATCGTGTGTCTCTATATAGTCGCCGACACCGGAAACATCCTATTGTTCCGAGCACTTGGATAACTAAGTTTTTGGCATTTTAAAAGGTGATCAGTGTAATGAGTCTATATAAAAATCTGTATGAAAAAACATTTTTTACAACAACCGGCTGGATGATGCTGTGCGTGTGCAAAAGTCTGCATTTTCTTCTGAACTTGGCGATAAACGTCAGCTATTCAAGGTAAGACTTGAATAATACATATATTATAACTATCACGTTTGTTTATAATCATCTATAATAGTGTAAAATTGGTTGCAATAAACGGGCTATTTTGATGTCCGCATAAACTGTGACCATTTTATGTTCATCTCACTGCGCAACTAAGAAATGGAATGGTCGAGTGAGTTGTACGCTGAGGACATGTTTTTGACGGACCACGGCGCAAAAGCCATACCTCGTCCCAACTGTCAAATATGTAGCCGAAGCCCTGAAGATTTCTTACCTCGTATTTCACTGCTGCCTCTCTCGTTCATCTTCTCTCGACTACTGTATTCTATCAGTCCATGTGGCGATAACGGTGGACAGACAGAGAGAGAGAGGTGGTTATGTGTAATAAGAAAATGGGAAGTGCGTTATATTGGTTTATAGGAAGTTCCCCCTTACACTGAAAGGCTGTATGTTGAGTTGCTGATGTGTGCCGGGATGGGAATGAGATTATGTTTCCCGAGTTGTTGCCATTTATAATGAGTCACATCGTTTATTGCGGTGGTCAGCGAAATATGGAATGTATCAAACGACATCCGATTTGGTATCTTTTCTGCTACTATTACCGCAAGCTTTTCTGAATCTTTTACATCAGTGATTACAATACAGCACTATCTGTTGTTGAGAGTCGTTACCAGCCAACCAAGCGTTGCCTGACGCCCTAAATACCGAAGGCAACAACCATAAGCTAGTTGACCCTCTTCTGCTTTTGAAGAACCGATACGAGAAAACTGGTTTTTATTAATAGATTGTCATTTTGACAGATGGCTTTTGTGTGTGTGAACTTTGAGTAGATGAAGTGTATTTGATAGGAAAACATTGTGCAGCTTAGTGATGGTTTGTTTTACTGAGACAGCATCATCAATATATCACATATTATCAATGAACTGTAGAAGATACTGCTCCTGCTGCTTCGCAATAGGAGAAAGTTACAAACAACCTCTTTAGAAGTTGTGTGAGTTGAGGAGCACCCAGAGAGCTAACCTGTATTGACCCACATGTTGAAAGGAGCACCCTGAGAGCTAACCTGTATTGGAGCACCAGAGAGCTAACTGTATTGTATTGGAGCACCCAGAGAGCTAACCTGTATTGGAGCACCCAGAGAGCTAACCTGTATTGACCCACATGTTGAAAGGGAGCACCCTGGAGAGCTAACCTGTATTGGAGCACCCTGAGAGCTAACCTGTATTGTCCCACATGTTGAAAGGAGCACCCAGAGAGCTAACCTGTAGACCCTAGAGAGCTATGTCTGTAAAGGAGCACCCAGAGAGCTAACCTGTATTGGAGCACCCAGAGAGCTAACCTGTATTGACCCACATGTTGAAAGGAGCACCCAGAGAGCTAACCTGTATTGCCCACATGTTGAAAGGAGCACCCTGAGAGCTAACCTGTATTGGACCCACATGCTTGAAAGGAGCACCCTGAGAGCTAACCTGTATTGGACCCACATGTTGAAAGGGAGCACCCAGAGAGCAACCTGTATTGACCCACATGTTGAAAGGAGCACCCAGAGAGCTAACCTGTATTGACCCACATGTTGAAAGGAGCACCCAGAGAGCTAACCTGTATTGAGCACCCAGAGAGCTAATGCATTGGAGTTGAAAGGGAGCACCCAGAGAGCTAACCTGTATTGGAGCACCCTGAGAGCTAACCTGTATTGGCCCACATGTTGAAAGGAGCACCCCAGAGAGCTAACCTGTATTGGAGCACCCACATGTTGAAAGGAGCACCCAGAGAGCTGAAATTGGAGCACCCCAGAGAGCTAACCTATTGGAGCACCCTGAGAGCTAACCTGTATTGAGCACCCAGAGAGCTAACCGTATTGGAGCACCCAGAGAGCTTACCTGTATTGGAGCACCCTGAGAGCTAACCTGTATTGGAGCACCCAGAGAGCTAACCTGTATTGGAGCATGTTAGATACCCCAGAGAGCTAACCTGTATTGAGCACCCTGAGAGCTAACCTGTATTGGAGCACCCTGAGAGCTAACCTGTATTGAGCACCCTTGAGAGCTAACCTGTATTGGCCAACAAGTGTTGAAAGGAGCACCCAGAGAGCTAACCTGTATTGACCACATGTTGAAAGGAGCACCCAGAGAGCTAACCTGTATTGATCCACATGTTGAAAAAGACACCCCCATTTGATAGTGTGGGTGAATTCCAATCACACTCAGGCTTCACATTACTGGGACCAATCAGAGAGCTTCACATTACTGGGACCAATCATGACCAGGCTTCACGATGGAACCAATCACATTCAGGCTTCACATTACTGGGACCAATCACATTCAGGCTTCACATTACTGGGAACCAATCACACTCAGGCTTCAAGCATTACTGGGAACCAATCACATTCAGGCTTCACATTACCGGGAACCAATCACATTCAGGCTTGCCATTTACTGGGAACCAATCACATTCAGGCTTCACATTACTGGGACCAATCACATTCATGCTTCACATTACTGGGAACCAATCACACTCAGGCTTCACATTACTGGGACCAATCACATTCAGGCTTCACATTACTGGGAACCAATCACATTCATGCTCACATTACTGGGACCAATCACATTCAGGCTTCACATTACTGGGACCAATCACATTCAGGCTTCACATTACTGGGAACCAATCACATTCAGGCTTCACGTTACTGGGACCCAATCACATTCAGGCTTCACATTACTGGGACCCAATCACATTCAGGCTTCACATTACTGGGACCAATCACATTCAGGCTTCACATTACTGGGACCAATCACATTCAGGCTTCATATTACTGGGACCAATCACATTCAGGCTTCACCTTACTGGGACCAATCACGATTCAGGCTTCACATTACTGGGACCAATCACATTCAGGCTTCACATTACTGGGACCAATCACATTCAGGCTTCACATTACTGTGACCAATCACATTCAGGCTTCACATTACTGGGCCCAATCACATTCAGGCTTCACATTACTGGGACCAATCACATTCAGGTTTCACATTACTGTGGGGACCAATCACATTCAGGCTTCACATTACTGGGACCAATCACATTCAGGCTTCACATTACTGGGCCCAATCCATGAACTTCAAACAAGACAATCGTTATTCATAGCTTTTACTGGGACCAATCCCAATGAGTTAGGCTTGTTTATTACTGGTTTGAGCAAACATAGAGGCCCACATTACTGGGTCCTTCTCATGAATAAACAGCCTGGATTATAGCTTTTAGACAGTGGTAATAGACTGGTAATGAGTTAGTACAGCATGTGTATGGTAGTGTAGGTTTTGACAAAGCATGTGTACTCGTTAATTAGGTCTTTACAGCATCAAACACTGGTAGTGTCGGTCTTTACAGCATGTGTACTGGTAGTGTCGGTCTGTACAGCATGTGTACTGGTAGTGTAGGTCTGTACAGATGGTAGTGTCACTGAGCATGTGATTGTGTGAAAGCTGAATGGAGGCCATCCTGAAGGAGTCTCGCTGTGTCCCTGCCACAGGGAGAAAGGGCTGGAGGAGGGCACACCCAGACTGAGACACTGACACACACGCACGATCGCATGCAAACACACAACAACACACACACACACACACTCCCCTTGTCTTGCCTGCAGGAATACGGACACTACAGATGTGTATAGCCAGGACATCTGCTCTCTTTGGCCATTGTCAAGGAACCATGCAGTCGGCAGTGGAAGGGACTGCCAGAGGGCCAGACAGCCTCAATAACAACAAAGAGGCCTTGTCAGAAACCACACCATTGCTGGGTCACTTCAGTCACAAGTGCTGCTAGCTGCAGGAAGGACTGGATCATGCGTCAAGGTTGCTGCTCATAACTCCCCTCGGAGTTATTCTTCAGCTAGTCCTCCCCAGCCTTGTCAGGTAGAGTCACAATCACACTATTCACAGAAGAGAAAGGAGAAATTCAAGTTTTTGGTTCATAATCTCTTTTTTTTCAGTGTTTCAGACTATAGTGGTTAGTGGGTATAGTGTACTTAGTGTACTTATCAGGTTTCAGGTAAGACCTAAGTGCAGACTGTGTTGAAGTAACAATGTTTATTGTAACAGAGGCAGGCAAACGACAGGTCAAGGCAGGCAAACGACAGGTCAAGGCAGGCAAACGACAGGTCAAGGCAGGGCAAACGACAGGTCAAGGCAGGCAAACGACAGGTCAAGGCAGGAAAACGACAGGTCAAGGCAGGCAAACGACAGGTCAAGGAAAGGCAAACGACAGGTCAAGGCAGGCAAACGACAGGTCAAGGCAGGTAAACGACAGGTATGGAAAGGCAAACGACAAGGCAGGAAACGACAGGTCAAGGGAAAGGCAAACGACAGGTCAAGGCAGGCAAAAACGACAGGTCAAGGAAAGGTCAAGGCAGGCAAACAGGTCCGTAAACCAGAGCAGGAAAACGGGCCAAGGTACGTAAAGGACGGCAGGCAGTGGGTCAGGTCAGGAAGAGGTCAGCAGTCCAGAGCAGGGGCCAAGGTACAGGACGGCAGGCAGGGTCAGGTCAGGAAGAGGTCGGCAGTCCAGAGCAGGGGCCAAAGCACAGGACGGCAGGCAGGGTCAGGGTCAGGAAGAGGTCGGCAGTCCAGAGCAGGGCCAAAGCACAGGACGGCAGGCAGGGCAGACAGGAAGAGGTCAGCAGTCCAGAGAAGGGGCCAAAGCACAGGACGGCAGGCAGGGTCAGGACAGAGGTCAAAACCAGGAGGACGAGGAAAAAGAGAGACTGGGAAAACGCAGGTTGACTTAAACAAACAAGACAAACTGGCCCAGACAGACAGAGAACACAGGGATAAATACCCAGGGGATAAGTGTGAAGATGGGCGACACCTGGAGGTGGGTGGAGACAAGCACAAGGACAGGTGAAACAGATCAGGGTGTGATTAGTACCCTCCCTTAGAGTTAATTAGTCCTCTCCTCTAGCCTTGTCAGGTACAGTCATACTCCAAACTGTTCGCTGAAGATGGGCGACACCTGAGGTGGGGTGAGACAAGCACAAGGACAGGTGAAACAGATCAGGGTGTGATTAGTACCTCCTTAGAGTTAATTAGTCCTCTCCTCTAGCCCTGTCAGGTACAGTCATACTCCAAACTGTTCACTGAAGAGAATTGAAACAGTTGAATCAACATTTTCAAGTATTTTTGGATTTGTGTGGCTGGTGGGTGTACACTGATTGAACAAAACATTAGGAACACCTGTTCTTTCCATGACATAGACTGGACCAGGTGATTCCAGGTGAAAGCTATGATCCCTTATTGATGTCACTTGTTAAATCTCACTTCAATCAGTGTAGATGAAGGTGAGGAGACATGTAGATGAAGGAGGAGACATGTAGATGAAGGGGAGGAGACATGTAGATGAAGGGGAGGAGACATGTAGATGAAGGTGAGGAGACATGTAGATGAAGGGGAGGAGACATGTAGATGAAGGGATGAGACATGTAGATGAAGGTGAGGAGACATGTAGATGAAGGGGAGGAGACATGTAGATGAAGGGGGAGGAGACGTGGCGATGAAGGGAGAGACATGTAGAGAGGAAGGGGAGGAGACATGTAGATGAAGGGGAGGAGACATGTAGATGAAGGGGAGGAGACATGTAGATGAAGGGGAGGAGACATGTAGATGAAGGGGAGGAGACATGTAGATGAAGGGGAGGAGACATGTAGATGAAGGTGTGGAGACATGTAGATGAAGGGGAGGAGACATGTAGATGAAGGGGAGGAGATGGGATAAAGAATGATTTTTAAAAGCCTTAAAACAATTGAGACATGGATTGTGTATGTGTGTAATTCAGAGGGTAAATGAGAAAGACAAAATATTTAAGTGCCTTTGAATGGGGTATGTGTCAGGTGCACCAGTTTGTGTCAAGAACTGCAACGCTACTGGGTTTTTCACGCTCAACATTTTCAATCAATCAATCAATCAATCAATTAATTAATTAATCAAATGTATTTATATAGCCCTTCTTACATCAACTGATATCTCAAAGTGCTGTACAGAAACCCAGCCTAAAACCCCAAACAGCAAGCAATGCAGATGTAGAAGCACGGTTGCGAGGAAAAACTCACTAGAAAGGCCAAAACCTAGGAAGAAACCTAGAGAGGAACCAGGCTCTGAGGTGTGGTCAGTCCTCTTCTGGCTGTGCCGGTGAGATTATGACTTGGGTACATGGACATTAAGGTCAGATTGTTTCTTCCAAGATTTTCAAACGCTCTGTGATAATCTTCAGCAGGGTCAAATAATAATCAGTGGTTGTAGAGGGTGCAAGAGGGCAGCACCTTGAGAGTTAATGTCATTTGGCTTTTCATAGCCGAGATTCAGAGGTCGAGAGGGAGGGGGGTCCAGTGAACAGGTCAGGGTTCCATAGCCGCAGGCAGAACAGTAGAAGTTGAGCAGCAGCACGACCAGGTGGATTAGGACAGGGACAGCCAGGAGTCGCTCATGCCAGGTAGTCCTGAGGCATGTTCCTAGGGGCTGAAGTCCCTCCAGGAGGGGGGAGAGAGATGGGAGAATTAGAGAGAGCATACTTTACGCTCATATAGACACCGAGATTTACACCCAGATAAGACAGGGAGATTTACACCTGATAAACAGGAGATTTACACCAGATAAGACAGAGATTTACACCAGATAAGACCGAGGGATTACACCAGATAAGACAGGAGATTTACACCAGATAAGACTGGAGATTTACACTGTAGATAAGACTGGAGATTTACACCAGATAAGCCAGAAAATTATACCAGATAAGACAGGAACATTACATCAGATAAGACAGGAGATTTACACCAGATAAGACAGGAGATTTACACCAGATAAGACTGATTTACACCCAGATAAGACATAGATTTACACCAGATAAGACAGGAAAATTACACCAGATAAGACAGGAGATTTACACCAGATAACACAGGAGATTTTACAATTCAGATAAGACTGAGATTTACACCAGATAAGACAGTGAGATTTACACCAGATAAAACAAGAGATTTACAACCAGATAATGCATGAAGATTTACACTAGAGAAGACAGGAGATTTACACTTAGATAAGACAGGAGATTTACACCTGATAAGACAGGAGATTTACACTAGATAAGACAGGAGATTTTACACCAGATAATGCAGAAGATTTACACTAGAGAAGACAGGAGATTTACACTAGATAAGACAGGAGATTTACACCTGATAAGACAGGAGATTTTACACCAGATAATGCAGAAGATTTACACTAGAGAAGACATGAGATTTACACTAGATAAGACAGGGGAGATTTACACCTGATAAGACAGGAGATTTACACTAGATAAGACAGGAGATTTACATTCAGATAAGACAGGAGATTTACACCAGATAAGACAGAGATTTACACCAGATAAGATACAGGAGATTTACACCAGATAAGACAGGAGATTTACAATTCAGACATTATTGACAGAGATTTACACCAGATAAGACAGGAGATTTACATTCAGATAAGACAGGAGATTTACAATTCAGATAAGACAGGAGATTTACACCAGATAAGACAGAGATTTACATTCAGACATAAGACAGGAGATTTACACTCAGATAAGACAGGAGATTTAAACCAGATAAGACCGGAGATTTACACCAGATAAGACAGGAGATTTACACTAGATAAGACTGGAGATTTACACTCAGATAAGACTGGAGATTTACACCAGATAAGACAGGAAAATTACACCAGATAAGACAGGAACATTACATCAGATAAGACAGGAGATTTACACCAGATAAGACAGGAGATTTACATCAGATAAGACTGGAGATTTACACCAGATAAGACAGAGATTTACACCAGATAAGACAGGAAAATTACACCAGATAAGACAGGAGATTTACACCAGATAAGACAGAGATTTACACCAGATAAGACTGAGATTTACACCAGATAAGACAGGAGATTTACACCAGATAAAACAAGAGATTTACACCGGATAAGACAGAGATTTACACCAGATAAGACAGAGATTTACACCAGATAAGACAGGAGATTTACACCAGATAAGACCAGGGATTTACACCAGATAATGCAGAAGATTTACACTAGAGAAGACAGGAGATTTACACTAGATAAGACAGGAGATTTACACCTGATAAGACAGGAGATTTACACTAGATAAGACAGGAGATTTACACCAGATAATGCAGAAGATTTACACTAGAAGACAGGAGATTTACACTAGATAAGACAGGGAGATTTACACCTGATAAGACAGTAGATTTACACTAGATAAGACAGGAGATTTACACCAGATAATGCAGAAGATTTACACTAGAGAAGACATGAGATTTACACTAGATAAGACAGGAGATTTACACCCTGATAAGACAGGAGATTTACACTAGATAAGACAGGAGATTTACACCAGATAAGACAGGAGATTTACACCAGATAAGACAGGAGATTTACACCAGATAAGACAGGAGATTTACACCAGATAAGACAGGAGATTTACACCAGACATAAGACAGAGATTTACACCAGATAAGACAGGAGATTTACACCAGATAAGACAGGAGATTTACACCAGACATAAGACAGGGAGATTTACACCAGATAAGACTGGAGATTCACACTAGATAAGACAGAGATTTACACCAGATAAGACAGGAGATTTACAATTCAGATAAGACTGGAGATTCACACTAGATAAGACAGGAGATTTACACCGATGCAACTCAATGTTAAGGAGGTGTTCCTAATATTTTGTACACTGTAGTCATTCGAAAAGCTTGCTTTCCACCCCACATGAGATACCATATTTCTGTCAATATCCCATTTTCTCTCTGATATATCTAATGCACTACACTACAGTCCATGTTACAGTCCTTGTTACAGTCCATGTTACATTTTACATTACATTTAAGTCACTACAGTCCATGTTACACTACAGTCCATGTTACACTACAGTCCATGTTACAGTCCATGTTACACTACAGTCCATGTTACAGTCCATGTTACACTACAGTCCATGTTTCTGTCCATGTTACACTACAGTCCATGTTACATTACAGTCCATGTTACATTACAGTCCATTTTCAGTCCATGTTACACTACAGTCCCATGTTACACTACAGTCCATGTTACACTACAGTCCATTTTCAGTCCATGTTACACTACAAGTCCATGTTACACTACAGTCCATGTTACACTACAGTCCATGTCACAGTCCATGTTACACTACAGTCCATGTTACACTACAGTCCATGTTACAGTCCATGTTACACTACAGTCCATGTTACACTACAGTCCATGTTACAGTCCATGTTACAGTCCATGTTACACCACAGTCCATGTTACAGTCTATACAGGGCGCTATACACTACATAGGGAATAGGGCGCTGCATATACACTGCATAGGGAATAAAGCTATACACTACATAGGAATAGGCGCTATACATAATTAGGGAATAGGGCGCTATTTGGGGACAGGATCTCTCACTCCGATGGGGTGAATAACAGTCCTCCGTTAAGCCCTGCTAAAAATGGGTCTCCTGTTGAGGACCACTATGGTGGATTTATAGGGTGGATCTATAGGGTGACAGTTCTCCTGTTGAGGACCACTATGGTGGATTTATAGGTGGATCTATAGGGTGACAGTTCTCCTGTTGAGGACTACTATGGTGGATTTATAGGGTGGATCTATAGGGAGACAGGTCTCCTGCTGAGGACCACTGCGGTGACTCCTGGTTGGGAGACAGGTCTCCTGTTGAGGACCACTATGGTGGATCTATAGAGACAGGTTTCCTGTTGAGGACCACTATGGTGATTCTATAGGGTGACAGGTCTCCTGTATACATTAGATATCTAATGATATCTATATGGTACCATTCTGGCCTCCATGGAACATCATACATTACTAGTGACACGTTGCTGGCGCTGATCCGTGCTGATTGGTTTCCCAGTTAAATGGGAGGGTGTGCTAACGGCTAGAGGGGATAGTCCAGAAGCACGGCTGTTTTTCCTGACTGAACGGAAAGGAAATGAGATCCTCCCTCGAGTTCGGCCCGTCCGGGAATCGCCTTGTGTTTGTTTTCCTGTTTGATAAGGGACCGGGGTCAGAATCAGGAGGTAAGAGAGAAGAAAGAGGACATTTTGACAGTAGTGGTGCTATCGGGGCAGCTCCACTGTGTAGTAGAAATAGTTAATGAATGGCTGCCTGTGTTTCTTTTGGGTCGATTTGAATATGTGCTTTTAATTGGTCTCTGTAGGTCTCGTGTGTTACCTTCTTTCTTCTTCTTCTTGTCTCTTCCTCGCTCTCAATCTCTCTCTCTCTCTCTCTCTCTCTCTTCCCTCGCACTCTCTGTCTGTCTCTCTCTCTCTCTCTCTCTCCTCTCTCTCTCTCTCTCTCTGTCTCTCCTCCGCTCCTCTAATTCAATTCAAGGTGCTTTATTGGCATGGAAAAACATACAAAAGTGAAATAAACAATAAAAAAATCCTCCCTCTCCCTCTCCCTCCCCCATCCCTCTCCCCTCTCTCTCCCCTCTACGACTGACACACACACACACACACACACACACACACACACACACACACACATACACACACACCCAGGTGTATGGTGCCAGTCTGATGTAACGCAGTAATGGAGAGGATAGACACCAATTATAATCCAACTTAATACTGTTTTAATTGATTGTCTATTAATTGATGCTCCTGAATCCATACTTGGTCAAATATGTAATACACCAAGGAGACGTCAATTGGTGTATCGCATTATAAAACTGACTGAAAATGAAAACGACAATAAAACATCATCCTTAAGAATGGGGGTACCATCATCCTTAAGAATGGGGTGCCATCATCCTTAAGAATGGGGGTATCATCATCCTTTAAAAGGGGGGTACCATCATCCTTAAAACCATCATCCTTAAAGGGGGTGCCCATCATCCTTAAGAAGGGGGTACCATCATCCTTAAAAGGGGGGGTATCATCATCCTTAAAAGGGGGTACCATCATCCTTAAAAGGGGGTACCATCATCCTTGGGAAAATGGGGGTACCATCATCCTAAGAAGGTACCATCATCCTTAAATGGGGGGTACCATCATCCTTAAGAAGGGGGTACCATCATCCTTTAAAAAGGGGGGTACCATCATCCTTAAAAATGGGGTACCATCATCCTTAAGAAGGGGGTACCATCATCCTTTAAAAAGGGGGTACCATCATCCTTTAAAAAGGGGGTACCATCATCCTTAAAAAGGGGGTACCATCCTTAAAGGGGGGTACCATCATCCTTAAAAGGTAAGTGCCATCATCCTTAAAAAGGGGGTACCATCATCCTTAAAAAAGGGGGGTGCCATCATCCTTAAAAAAGGGGGTACCATCATCCTTTAAAAAGGGGGTACCATCATCCTTAAGAAGGGGGTTACCATCATCCTTAAAAAGGGGGGTGCCATCATCCTTAAAAAGGGGGGTACCATCATCCTTTAAAAGGGGGTACCATCATCCTTAAAAAGGGGGGGTACCATCATCCTTAAAAATGGGGGTACCATCATCCTTAAGAAGGGGGGTACCATCATCCTTAAAAAGGGGGGTACCATCATCCTTAAGAAGGGGGTACCATCATCCTTTAAAAGGGGGGTACCATCATCCTTAAAAAGGGGGGTACCATCATCCTTAAGAAGGGGGGTACCATCATCCTTAAAAAGGGGGGGTACCATCATCCTTAAAAAGGGGGTACCATCATCCTTAAAAAGGGGGGGTACCATCATCCTTTAAAAGGGGGGTACCATCATCCTTGGGGGGGTACCATCATCCTAAAAAGGGGGGTGCCATCATCCTTAAGAAGGGGGTTACCATCCTTAAAAAGGGGGGTATCATCATCCTTTTAAAGGGGGGTACCATCATCCTTAAAGGGGGGCATCATCCTTGTAAAAGTACCATCATCCCTAAAGGGGGTACCATCATCCTTAAAAAGTGGGGTACCATCATCCTTGAAGGGGGTACCATCATCCTTAAAAA
This sequence comes from Oncorhynchus keta, assembly GCF_023373465.1. Classification (NCBI taxonomy): domain Eukaryota; kingdom Metazoa; phylum Chordata; class Actinopteri; order Salmoniformes; family Salmonidae; genus Oncorhynchus; species Oncorhynchus keta. Next base: position 23,291 of record NW_026281057.1, read on the forward strand.
ATATCAGGAAATTGGTACCATCATTAACATCACCCAAAGTAAAATTTAAATTCATCATCCTTAATAAGGGGGATGTGATTATGGTATGTTATATAAGGTGACTAAACAAAAGTTTATATAAGGGGATGTGATTATGGTATTATAAATCATGTAATTATGGGCATGTTATATAAGGGATGTGATTATGGTCATCTTATATAAATGGATTATGGTATGCTTATATATGGATGATTATGGCATGTTATATAAGTAGGGACCGTGACTATAATGTCATAATGTCATATGACGCAGACTATGGCATGTCATATAAGGGGATGTGATTATGGTATGTTATATAAGGGTGTGATTATGGTATTTTATATAAGGGATGTGATTATGGTATTTTATATAAGGGATGTGATCATGGTATTTTATATAAGGGGATGTGATTATGGTATTTTATATAAGGGATGTGATTATGGTATTTTATATAAGGGGATGTGATCATGGTATTTTATATAAGGGATGTGATTATGGTATTTTATATAAGGGGATGTGATTATGGTATTTATATAAGGGGATGTGATCATGGTATTTTATATAAGGGATGTGATTATGGTATTTTATATAAGGGGATGTGATTATGGTATTTTATATAAGGGATGTGATTATCAGCCTGCTTATATAAGGGATGTGATTATCAGCCTGCTTATATAAGGAGATGTGATTATCAGCCTGCTTATATAAGGGATGTGATTATGGTATGTTATATAAGGGGTGTGATTATGGTATTTTATATAAGGGGATGTGATTATCAAGCCTGCTTATATAAGGAGATGTGATTATGGTATTTATATAAGGGGATGTGATTATCAGCCTGCTTATATAAGGGGATGTGATTATCAGCCTGCTTATATAAGGGGATGTGATTATCAGCCTGCTTATATAAGGGGATGTGATTATGGTATTTTATATAAGGGGATGTGATTATCAGCCTGCTTATATAAGGGGATGTGATTATCAGCCTGCTTATATAAGGGGATGTGATTATCAGCCTGCTTATATAAGGGGATGTGATTATCAGCCTGCTTATATAAGGGGATGTGATTATCAGCCTGCTTATATAAGGGGATGTGATTATATGTATAGATGATTTGTATATATAAGGGGTGTGATCATGGTATTTTATATAAGGGGATGTGATTATGGTATTTATATAAGGGGATGTGATTATGGTATTTTATATAAGGGGATGTGATTATGGTATTTTATATAAGGGATGTGATCATGGTATTTTATATAAGGGGATGTGATTATGGTATGTTATATAAGGGGATGTGATTATGGTATGTTATATAAGGAGATGTGATTATGGTATTTTATATAAGGGGATGTGATTATGGTATTCACAGAATGACGTATCACGGACGCGGCATATCCGGCAAGGGCTGTGACATAGGCCAGTAAGATGAGTCAGCAGTGTTTGCGTGGGGTGAGCGCAGGCTGCGTGTGGTTTAGCGCGGTGTTTGGCGTGTATTTGCCGTCGCCCGCCAGGCGGTGGCGGACAGTCGTTCGCCAGTGCGGCGGAGCGTGAGCCGTCAGCCTCGCCAGGGGAGCGTGACGTGTTTGCAAGGAGCGACAGCGGTATTGCGCGGTGGGGAGCGTGACGCGGTGTTTTGCAAGTGGTGGGCGAGCTGCAGTACAGCAGGCAGGAGCTGCCGGCCTGCCAGTGTGGTGACAATGCCTGCCTGCGTGTGGCGATTGCAGGTTTGGCAGTGGGGCGTGACACGCCCTGCGTGTGATGACAATGCTCGCCATGCGGGGAGGTGACGCGGTGAGCCAGGTGTGGGATGAGCCGTGTAAGCCAGTGTGGCGAAGCCGTGTGTTTTGCAGTGTGATGGAGCCAGGTGTTTGCGTAGGGATGTAGCTGTGTGCTTAGTGGGCAGGCGAGCCGTCGCCTCGCGCAGCAGTGGTGAGCGAGCCAGCGGTGTTTGCAGCGTGGCGAAGGTCGCTGCGCGTGGAGCGACAGCCGCCGCCGCGCGGTGATGAGCCGCGTGCTCGCGTGTGCGACAGTAGCCAGTGGTGATGGCGCCGCAAGCCAGCGGTGGCGACGCGTTTGCGCGGTGAGCGACGTGTTTTAGCGTGTGGAGCGACACGCAGGTTTGCGCGTGGCGATCAGCCTCGCTGGCGGGGCGGAGCGTGGCCGCGGTTTTGGCGTGGCGTGAATGCTGGTAAGCATAGGAGCGATTGGCAAAGGTGGTAGGATGAATGGCACAGGTGGCGCATCAGGTCAGCGTGGATGAATGGGCAGGTCGCGTGTGGGAGCGACGCGGTAGTTTGCGCGTGGATGACGCGGTGTTTGCGTGTGAGACGCGGTCACAGCAAACTTGGTCAGGCAAAACGTTTCGTGCCAAATGAAATGCTTGCGTAAAGCGACGCGGTTGGGGTGGGGCCGACGTTTCACCCGCGGTCGAGGCCATTTCTCCCGCCCGGTGCGGGATGGTGAAGGAAGGCTAACTGTCGCTGTGCGCTGCGCAAAGCCAGTCTGGCTCAGCGGTGGTGTGGAGAGTCGCGTCGTCAGCCGCTCCCGTGAGCTGATACCGCAGCGAATAGGCTCACTATCGCTCCCCAGATGATGTAAATTTCGTTTAACGCGGTCCCTCGCCGTCGTGCCCCGTATTGAGCCCGCACGACGGCAATTACCGTCGCTCCCGGATGCTGATACCGCTATTAATATGGTCGTCAGCCTCGCATGAGTAGCCAGCGTTGAGCTGGGGCTCGCCGTCAGTTCTCGAATGATACTCAGCAATGACAGTATCGTCAGTCAGCTCTCAGATTGATGTCTCGTTACTGAATACAAACCACCCATCATTCTAGATTGATGTCTCGTTACTGAATACAAATTCCCATCATTCCAGATTGATGTCTCGCTACTGAATACATTCACCATCATTCCCAGATTGATGTCTCGTTACATTGAACACAAATTCACCATCATTCCCAGATTGATGTCTCGTTACTGAATACAAATTCACCATCATCCCAGAGCTGACCCACTGAATAATAAATTCACCATCATTCCCAGATTGATGTCTGCTACTGAATACAAATTCACCATCATTCCCCAGATTGGTCCTTACATTGAATACAAATTCACCATCATTCCCAGATTGATGTCTCGTTACATTGAATACAAATTCACCATCATTCCAGATTGATGTCATCTACTGAATACAAATTCACAGGTTAAACCTATGTCTAGAAGTGGAAATGAGTGTAGAGACACCGCACACATCCCACATGAGGAGCACGGTGGGGGTGGGGGTGGGGGTGGGGGTGGGGGTGGGGGATAGAAGACACCCTACATGTGAGGAGCAGGGTGGGGTGGGGGTGGGGGGTGGGTAGGGTGGGGGGCAGGGGTGGGGGTAGGGGTGGGGGGTGGGGGGTGGGGGGGTAGGGCAGGGGGTGGGGGTGGGGGGGTGGGGGGAAGTAGGGGTGGGGGTGGGGGTGGGGGCAGAATGGGTGGGGTGGGGGTGGGGGTAGGGGTGGGGGTGGGTGGGGGTAGGGGTAGGGGTGGTGGGGGTGGGGGTGGGGGTAGGGGTGGGCAGGGGTAGGGGTAATGCAATGGCAGGGGGTGGGGGTGGGGGCAGAAGACAACCACACACCCCACATGTGAGGAGCAGTAGTTCCAGGGAAGACAGAGGGTCATTACATTCCAGAACAATTCCAGAACATCCTATAAGACCAGGGTGTGTGTGTGTGTGTGTGTGTGTGTGTGTGTGTGTGTGTGTGTGTGTGTGTGTGTGTGTGTGTGTGTGTGTGTGTGAGAGAGAAGGCTGTTCATTGACTACAGCTCAGCGCTCAATGCCATAGTGGGCCACGTAAGCTCATCACTGAGCTTAGGATCCTGGGTCTGAACCCCACCCTCTGCAACTGATCCTGGGTCTGGAACCCCACCTCTGCAACTGGTTCTGGTTCAACACCTCCTCTGTAACTGGATCCTGGGTCTGGAAAACCCCACCTCTGCAACTGGGACCCCTGGGTCTGAACCCCACCCTCTGCAACTGGACCCTGGGACCAAACACCTCTCCTCTGCAACTGGACCCTGGGACTAAACCCTCCCTCTGCAACTGATCCTGGACATCCTGACGGACAAAGGAGGTGATCGTGGACTCAGCAAAAGAGACGGACAGGCCTCCATAAAACAAACAGGGCTGTAGTGGAGTATACAGAGTTTCAAGTTCCTTGGTGTCCACATCACCAACAAAATATCATGGTCCAAACACACCAAGACAACGTGAAAAGGAACGACAACACCTTCCCTCAGGAGACTGAAAAGTCTTTGTCATGGGTCCCCAGATCCTCAAAAGCTTTAAGAGCTTCTACCATCGAGAGCATCCCACCGGGTTGCATCACTGCCTGGTCACGGCAACCACTGCCTCCGACCGTTAAGGTGGCCAGAGGGTAGCAACGTGGCCCAGCACATCACTGGGCCAAGCTTCCGGCCATCCAGGACCTCTATACCAGGCGGTGTCAGAGGGTAGGGTGTATACAGCCCAGTACATCACTGGGGCCAAGCTCCTGCCATCCAGGACCTCTATACCAGAGCGGTGTCAGAGGGTAGTGTATACAGCCCAGCTACATCACTGGGGGCCAAGCTTGGCCATCCAGGACCTCTATACCAGGCGGTCAGAGGGTAGTGTATACAGCCCAGTACATCACTGGGGCCAAGCTTCCCACATCCAGGGACCCTCTATACCAGGCGGTGTCAGAGGAGAAGGCATGGCCAGCCCAGTACATCACTGGGGCCAAGCTCCCTGCCATCCAGGACCCTATACCAGGGCGGGTGTCAGAGGGTAGTGTATACAGCTCCAGTATCACCACTGGGGCCGAGCTCCCTACATCCAGGACCTCTATACCAGGCGGTGTCAGAGGAAAGCCCATAAAATTGACAGAGACTCCAGTCACCCAAGTCATATACTTTTTCCCCTGGTTACCGCACGGTAAGCGGGCACCTGAGTGCCAAAGTCTAGGGTCCAAGAGGCTCTCAACAGCTTCTACCCCGCTTCATAAGACCCTGATCATCTAATTAAATGGCTCCCCCAGGGTATTGCTTGGCCCCCCCTTACACCGCCATTTCTGTTGTTATCATCTATGCATAAATACTTTTAATAAGTTTATATACACCTTAGCCAAATACATTTAACCCGTTTTCACCCCGACATTTAATCCTAGTAAAAATTCTCTGTTTGAGTGTTAGGATATTTGTCTTATTTTTTGAATTGCAAGCTTTTAGTACTATAGGGTAAACTGGCTACACTAGTACTGTTAGGGGGTAACTGGCTAGCTACTAGTACTGTTAGCCAGCTAGATAGCCACAAATAATAGTTAGCTAGCTAGCTACAAACAAAGACCTGTTAATCACCCTGCACAACGTTAGTTTTTAGGTCATATAGTGCATGTACTGTATCTAGCTGATAGTCCTGAAGTAAAACGTTTTCTTTGAGTACATCTGGTTTGGTCTCTATTGTTGTCATTGTCCTGGCTTAAAGAAGGGTCAGTGGATGGCTAAGTCCATAGAAAGTCAATGGGGATAACCGACAGCTAGCTAGCCTTGAAGTATTGAAAGCCAACCACGATAAATGTACATCTACCTTACTGTAACATTAGTTTTAGGTAATTTGTCCCATGAACCAGCTGGCTAGCTAGATTATTACGATTTACGTATCTGATAGTTATGAAGTAAAACGTTTGCGTTGTTTATGTCTTGTTTGGTCATTGTCCTGACTGGAAGGAGGTTCAGAGATGCAGCGTGAGGTAATACAGTAGGGGAGTGCTGCTCAGCGTGAGGTAATACAGTAGGGGAGTGCTGCTCAGCGTGAGGTAATACAGTAGGAGTGCTGCTCAGCGTGAGGTAATACAGTAGGGGAGTGCTGAGGTAATACAGTAGGAGTGCTGAGGTAATACAGTAGGGAGTGCTGAGGTAATACAGTAGGGGAAGTGCTGAGGTAATACAGTAGGGGAGTGCTGAGTAATACAGTAGGAGTGCTGAGGTAATACAGTAGGGGAGTGCTGAGGTAATACAGTAGGGGAGTGCTGAGGTAATACAGTAGGGGGAGTGCTGAGGTAATACAGTAGGGGAGTGCTGAGGTAATACAGTAGGGGAGTGCTGAGGTAATACAGTAGGGGGAGTGCTGAGGTAATACAGTAGGGGAGTGCTGAGGTAATACAGTAGGGAGTGCTGAGGTAATACAGTAGGGGAGTGCTGAGGTAATACAGTAGGGGAGTGCTGAGGTAATACAGTAGGGGAGTGCTGAGGTAATACAGTAGGGGAGTGCTGAGGTAATACAGTAGGGGGAGTGCTGCGGAGGTAATACAGTAGGGAGTGCTGAGAGTAATACAGTAGGGAGTGCTGCTCAGCGTGAGGTAATACAGTAGGGAGTGCTGCTCAGCGTGAGAGTAGCTGCAGTAGGGGAGTGCTGCTCAGCGTGAGGTACTACAGTAGGGAAGTGCTGCTCAGCATGAGAGTAATACAGTAGGGGAGTGCTGCTCAGCGTGAGGTAATACAGTAGGGAAGTGCTGCTAGCGTGAGGTAATACAGTAGGGGAGCTGCTGGAGGTAATACAGTAGGGGAGTGCTGCTCAGCATGAGGTAATACAGTAGGGAGTGCTGCTCAGCGTGAGGTAATACAGTAGGGGAGTGCTGCTCAGCGTGAGGTAATACAGTAGGGGAGTGCTGAGGGAGGGCACACAGCAGGGGAGGCCGCCCAGCATGAGGTAATACAGTAGGGGGAGGAGGTAGCCGGAGGCACACAGCAGGGGAGCGCCATTCAGCGTGAGGCAAACATATGGGCAGGAGTGTGAGGTAATACAGAGAGGGGACAGCTGAGGCACCAACAGGAGGAGTGAGTGCTGAGGTAATACAGGTAGGGGAGGCAACACAGCAGGAGGTATGCACCAGGGGGAGCTGAGGTAAACAGCAGGGGGAGGCTGAGGCAACACAGCAGGGGGAGGCCATAACACAGCAGGGGATGAGGTAGGGGAGCAATAGTCTGCTGTGAGGTAATACAGCAGGGGAGGCCAGCCCAGCCGGAGGCAATACAGTAGGGAGTTGCCCAGCGGAGGCAATACAGTAGGGGAGGCTGCTCACGTGGAGGCAACAAGCAGCAGGGGAGTGCTGCCCAGCCATGAGGGAGATAATACAGCAGGGGCGCTGCCCAGCATGAGGTACACAGTAGGGATGTTGCCAGTTGGAGTGTAATACAGCAGGGGGAAGCTGCTCAGCGTGAGGTAATACAGTAGGGAGTGCTGCAGAGTAATACAGTAGGGGAGTGCTGGCTCAAGAAGCGTGAGAGGTAACTACAGTAGGGAGTGTGAGGTAATACAGTAGAGTGCTGCACAGCGTGAAGGTATGCTACAATAGAGGGAGTGCTGCTCAGCATGAGGTAATACAGCAGGGTGCAGTTCAGCTGAGGTAATACAGTAGGAGTGCTGAGGTAATACAGTAGGGCGAGTGCGAGGTAATACAGTAGGGGAGTGCTGAGGTAATACAGTAGGGGAGTGCTGAGGTAATACAGTAGGGGAGTGTGAGGAGTAATACAGTAGGGGAGTGCTGCTCTGCGTGAGGTAATACAGTAGGGAGTGCTGCTCAGCGTGAGGTAATACAGTAGGGAGTGCTGCTCAGCGTGAGGTACTACAGTAGGGGAGTGCTGCTCAGCGTGAAGTACACAGTAGGGGAGTGCTGCTCAGCGTGAGGTAATACAGTAGGGGAGTGCTGACAGTTGATGATGGTAGTGTGAGTGCTGCTCAGCGTGAGGCAATGCAGCAGGGGAGTGCTGCCCATGAGGCAATACAGGCAGGGGAGGAGGCAATACAGCAGGGGGGAGGCTGCACAGCGGAGGCAACTACAGTAGGGGGAGTGCTGCCCAGCATGAGGCAACACAGCAGGGGGAGCGATGCAATACAGTAGGGAGGAGGTAATACAGCAGGGGGAGTGCTGCTCAGCTGTGGAGGCAACACAGCAGGGGTATGCCACCATGAGGCACACAGAGGTAGATGCTGTTTCAGCTGAGGCAACAATAGCAGATAGGTTGCCCAGTGAGGTAATACAGCAGAGGGAGTGCTCAGCGTGAGGTAATACAGTAGGGGGAGTGCTGCTCTGAGGCAGACAGATGCTGCCCGTGAGTAATACAGTAGGGGAGTGCTGCTCAGCGTGAGAGTAGGGGATGCCCAAAGAGGTAGTAGGGGAGTGCTCAGCGTGGTAATACAGTAGAGGAGTGCTGCTCAGCATGAGGTAGCCACAGTAGAGTGCTGCTCTACGTGAGGTAATACAGTAGAGTGCTGCTCAGCGTGCTGAGGTAGCCACAGTAGGGAGTGCTGCTCAGTGTGAGGTAATACAGTAGGGAGTGCTGCCCAGCATAAGGTAATACAGTAGGAGTGCTGGTCAGCGTGAGGTAATACAGTGGAGTGTGAGGTAATACAGTAGGGGAGTGCTACTCAGCGCAAGGTAATACAGTAGGAGTGCTACTCAGCGTGAGGAAGTATCACAGTAGAGTGCTGCTCAGTGTGAGGTAATACAGTAGGGAGTGCTGCTCAGCGTGAGGTAATACAGTAGGGGGAGTGCTGCCTCAGCCAAGGTAATACAGTAGGGGGAGTGCTGAGGTAATACAGTAGGGGGAGTGCTGAGGTAATACAGTAGGGGAGTGCTGAGGTAATACAGTAGGGGAGTGCTGAGGTAATACAGTAGGGGAGTGCTGAGGTAATACAGTAGGGGAGTGCTGAGGTAATACAGTAGGGGAGTGCTGAGGTAATACAGCAGGGGGAGTGCTGAGGTAATACAGCAGGGGGAGTGCTGAGGTAATACAGTAGGGGAGTGCTGAGGTAATACAGTAGGGGGAGTGCTGCTCAGCGTGAGGTAATACAGTAGGGGGAGTGCTGCCTCAGGCGTGAGGTATTACAGTAGGGGAGGCTGAGGTAATGCAGTAGGGGGAGTGTGAGGTAATACAGTAGTGGGAGTGCTGAGGGTACACAGGGGGAGTGCTGAGGTAATACAGTAGGGAGTGTGAGGTAATACAGCAGGGGAGTGCTGTCTGGCGTGAGGTAATACAGTAGGGGTACTGCTCAGCGTGAGGTAATACAGTAGAGGCTGCCCAGCTGGAGGTAATACAGTAGGGAGTGCTGCTCACGGAGGTACTACAGTAGGGAGTGCTGCTCAGCGTGAGATAATACAGTAGGGGGAGTGCTGCTCAGCATGAGGAGGTAATACACAGTAGGGGGAGTGCTGCTCAGCGTGAGGTAATACAGTAGGGGAGTGCTGCTCAGCGTAGGAATTAATACAGTAGGGGAGTGCTGAGGTAATACAGGGGGAGTGCTGCTCAGCATGAGAGTAATACAGTAGGGGGTGCTGCTCAGCGTGAGGTAATACAGTAGGGGAGTGCTGCTCAGCGTGAGGTAATACAGTAGGGAGTGTGAGGTAATACAGTAGAGTGCTGCACAGCGTGAGGTACTACAATAGAGTGCTGCTCAGCATGAGGTAATACAGTAGGGGGAGTGCTGAGGTAATACAGTAGGGGAGTGCTGAGGTAATACAGTAGGGGAGTGTGAGGTAATACAGTAGGGGAAGTGCTGAGGTAATACAGTACTAGAGTGCTGAGGTAATACAGTAGGGGAGTGTGAGGTAATACAGTAGGGGGAGTGCTGCTCTGCGTGAGGTAATACAGTAGGGGGAGTGCTCAGCGGAGGTAATACAGTAGGGGAGTGCTGCTCAGCGTGAGGAGGTAATACAGTAGAGTGCTGCTCAGCGGAGGCAATACAGTAGGGGAGTGCTGCTCAGCGTGAGGTACTACAGTAGGGGAGTGCTGCTCAGCCGTGAGATATACAGTAGGGGAGTGCTGCTCAGCATGGTAATACAATGGGAGTGCTGCTCAGCGTGAGGTAATACAGTAGAGTGCTGCTCAGCGTGAGGTAATACAGTAGGGGGAATGCTGAGGTAATACAGTAGGGGAGTGCTGCTCAGCATGAGGTAATACAGTAGGGGAGTGCTGCTCAGCATTGAGGAGTAATACAGTAAGGGGGAGTGCTGCTCAGCGGAGGTAATACAGTAGGGGAGTGTGAGGTAATACAGTAGGGGAGTGCTGCACAGCGTGAGGTACTACAATAGAGGGAGTGCTGCTCAGCATGAGGTAATACAGTAGGGGGGAGTGCTGAGGTAATACAGTAGGGGAGTGCTGAGGTAATACAGTAGGGGGAGTGTGAGGTAATACAGTAGGGGAGTGCTGAGGAGTAATACAGTAGAGTGCTGAGGTAATACAGTAGTGTAAGGTAATACAGTAGGGAGTGCTGCTCTCGTGAGAGTACAGTACGGGGGGAGTGCTGCTCAGCGTGAGGTAATACATTAGGGAGTGTGTTCAGCGTGAGGTACCAGTAGGGGAGTGCTGCTCAGCGTGAGGTACTACAGTAGGGGAGTGCTGCTCAGCGTGGAGGTAGCCACAGTAGGGGGAGTGCCGCCTGGCATGAGAGTAATACAGTAGGGGAGTGCTGCTCAGCGTGAGGTAATACAGTAGGGGGAGTGCTGCTCAGCGGAGGTAATACAGTAGGGAGTGCTGCTCAGCGTGAGGTAATACAGTAGGCGGAGTACTGCTCAGCGTGAGGTAATACAGTAGGGGAGTGCTGTCAGCGTGAGTACTACAGTAGGGGGAGTGCTGCTCAGCGTGAGATAATACAGTAGGGGAGTGCTGCTCAGCATGGTAATACAGTAGGGGAGTGCTGCTCAGCGTGAGGTAATACAGTAGGGGGAGTGCTGCTCAGCGTGAGGTAATACAGTGGGGAGTGCTGAGGTAATACAGTAGGGGAGTGCTGCTCAGATGAGGTATCACAGTAGGGAGTGCTGCTCAGCGTGAGGTAATACAGTAGGGGAGTGCTGCTCAGCGTGAGTAATACAGTAGGGGAGTGTGAGGTAATACAGTAGGGGGGAGTGCTGCACAGGCGTGAGGTACTACAATAGAGGAGTGCTGCTCAGCATGAGAGTAATACAGTAGAGAAGTGCTGAGGTAATACAGTAGGGGAGTGCTGAGGTAATACAGTAGAGTGTGAGGTAATACAGTAGGGGGAGTGCTGAGGTAATACAGCAGGGGGAGGCTGAGGTAATACAGCAGGGGAGTGTGAGGTAATACAGTAGGGGGAGTGCTGCTCTGCGGAGGTAATACAGTAGGGAGTGTTGCTCAGCGTGAGGAGGTAATACAGTAGGGAGTGCTGCTCAGCGTGAGGTACTACAGTAGGGGGAGTGCTGCTCAGCGTGAGGTACTACAGTAGGGGGAGTGCTGCTCAGCGTGAGTAATACAGTAGGGGAGTGCTGCTCAGCATGAGGTAATACAGTAAGGGAGTGCTGCCCAGCGGAGGTAATACAGTAGGGGGAGTGCTGCTCAGCGTGAGGTAATACAGTAGGGGAGTGTGAGGTAATACAGTAGGGGAGTGCTGCACAGCGTGAGGTACTACAGTAGGGGGAGTGCTGCTCAGCATGAGAGTGTATTAGGGGAGTGCTGAGGTAATACAGTAGGGGAGTGGAGGTAATACAGTAGGGAGTGCTGCTCAGCGTGAGTAATACAGTAGGGGGAGTGCTGCTCAGCGTGAGGTAATACAGTAGGGGGAGTGCTGCTCAGCGTGAGGTAATACAGTAGAGGAGTGCTGCTCAGTGTGAGGTAATACAGTAGAGGGAGTGCTGCTCAGTGAGAGGTAATACAGTAGAGGGAGTGCTGCTCAGCGTGAGGTAATACAGTAGGGGAGTGCTGCTCAGCGTGAGGTAATACAGTAGAGTGCTGCTCTCGGAGGTAATACAGCAGGGGAGTGCTGCTCAGCGTGAGTAATGATAGGGAGTGCTGCTCAGCGTGAGGTAATACAGTAGTGGAGTGCTGCTCAGCATGAGGTAATACAGTAGGGGAGTGCTGCTCTGCGTGAGGTAATACAGTAAGAGGGAGTGCTGCTCAGCGTGAGGTAATACAGTAGGGGAGTGCTGCTCAGTGTGAGGTAATACAGTAGGGGGAGTGCTGCTCAGCATAAGGTAATACAGTAGGGGAGTGCTGCTCAGCGTGAGGTAACACAGCAGGGGAGTGTGAGGTAATACAGTAGAGTGCTACTCAGCGTAAGGTAATACAGTAGGGAGTGCTACTCAGCGTGAGGTAATACAGTAGGGAGTGCTGCTCAGTGTGAGGTAATACAGGGGGGAGTGCTGCTCAGCGTGAGGTAATACAGTAGGGAGTGCTGCTCAGCATAAGGTAATACAGTGGGAGTGCTGAGGTAATACAGTAGGGGAGTGCTGAGGTAATACAGTAGGGGAGTGCTGAGGTAATACAGTAGGGGAGTGCTGAGGTAATACAGTAGGGGGAGTGCTGAGGTAATACAGTAGGGGAGTGCTGAGGTAATACAGTAGGGGAGTGCTGAGGTAATACAGTAGGGGTGAGTGCTGAGGTAATACAGTAGGGGGAGTGCTGAGGTAATACAGTAGGGGAGTGCTGCTCAGCGTGAGGTAATACAGTAGGGGAGTGCTGCTCAGCGTGAGGGTAATACAGTAGGGAGTGCTGAGGTAATACAGTAGAGGAGTGTGAGGTAATACAGTAGTGGGAGTGCTGAGGTAATACAGTAGGGGAGTGCTGAGGTAATACAGTAGAGGGGGAGTGTGAGGTAATACAGTAGGGGGAGTGCTGCTCTCGTGAGGTAATACAGTGAGGGGAGTGCTGCTCAGGCGGAGGTAATACAGTAGGGAGTGCTGCTCAGCGTGAGGTAATACAGTAGGGGAGTGCTGCTCAGCGTAGGTACTACAGTAGGGGGGAGTGCTGCTCAGCGTGAGATAATACAGTAGGGAGTGCTGCTCAGATGAGTAATACAGTAGGGGAGTGCTGCTCAGCGTGAGGTAATACAGTAGAGTGCTGTCAGCGTGAGGTAATACAGTAGGGGAGTGCTGAGGTAATACAGTAGGGGAGTGCTGCTCAGCATGAGAGTAATACAGTAGGGAGTGCTGCTCAGCGTGAGGTAATACAGTAGGGGAGTGCTGCTCAGCGTGGGTAATACAGTAGGGGGAGTGTGAGGTAATACAGTAGAAGTGCTGCACAGCGTGAGGTACTACAATAGAGGGAGTGCTGCTCAGCATGGTAATACAGGGGAGTGCTGAGGTAATACAGTAGGGGGGATGCTGAGGTAATACAGTAGGGGAGTGTGAGGTAATACAGTAGGGGAGTGCTGAGGTAATACAGTAGGGGAGTGCTGAGGTAATACAGTAGGGGGAGTGTGAGGTAATACAGTAGGGGAGTGCTGCTCTGCGTGAGGTAATACAGTAGGGGAGTGCTGCTCAGCGTGAGGTAATACAGTAGGGGGGAGTGCTGCTCAGCGTGAGGTAATACAGTAGGGAGTGCTGCTCAGCGTGAGGTAATACAGTAGGGGAGTGCTGCTCAGCGTGAGGGTACTACAGTAGGGGAGTGCTGCTCAGCGTGAGATAATACAGTAGGGGAGTGCTGCTCAGCATGAGAGTAATACAGTAGGGGGAGTGCTGCTCAGCGTGAGGTAATACAGTAGGGGAGTGCTGCTCAGCGTGAAGTAATACAGTAGGGGAGTGCTGAGGTAATACAGTAGGGGAGTGCTGCTCAGCGTGAGGTAATACAGTAGGGGTGCTGCTCAGCGTGAGTAATACAGTAGGGGAGTGCTGCTCAGCGTGAGGTAATACAGTAGGGGGTGTGAGGTAATACAGTAGGGGAGTGCTGCACAGCGTGAGGTACTACAATAGAGGAGTGCTGCTCAGCATGAGGTAATACAGTAGGGGAGTGCTGAGGTAATACAGTAGGGGAGTGCTGAGGTAATACAGTAGGGAGTGTGAGGTAATACAGTAGGGGAGTGCTGAGGTAATACAGTAGGGGAGTGCTGAGGTAATACAGTAGGGGAGTGTGAGGTAATACAGTAGGGGAGTGCTGCTCTGCGTGAGAGTAATACAGTAGGGGGAGTGCTGCTCAGCGTGAGGTAATACAGTAGGGAGTGCTGCTCAGCGTGAGGTACTACAGTAGGGGAGTGCTGCTCAGCGTGGTACTACAGTAGGAGTGCTGCTCAGCGTGAGGTAATACAGTAGGGGAGTGCTGCTCAGCATGAGACACATACAGTAGGGGAGTGCTGCTCAGCGTGAGGTAATACAGTAGGGAGTGCTGCTCAGCGTGAGGTAATACAGTAGAGAGTGTGAGGTAATACAGTAGAGTGCTGCACAGCGTGAGGTACTACAGTAGGGGAGTGCTGCTCAGCATGAGGTAATACAGTAGGGGGAGTGCTGAGGTAATACAGTAGGGAGTGTGAGGTAATACAGTAGGGGAGTGCTGCTCAGCGTGAGGTAATACAGTAGGGGGAGTGCTGCTCAGCGTGAGGTAATACAGTAGGGGAGTGCTGCTCAGCGTGAGGTAATACAGTAGAGGAGTGCTGCTCAGTGTGAGGTAATACAGTAGAGGGAGTGCTGCTCAGTGAGAGGTAATACAGTAGAGGAGTGCTGCTCAGCGTGAGGTAATACAGTAGGGGGAGTGCTGCTCAGCGTGAGGGTAATACAGTAGGGGAGTGCTGCTCTGCGTGAGAGGTAATACAGTAGGGGAGTGCTGCTCAGCGTGAGGTAATACAGTAGGGAGTGCTGCTCAGCGTGAGGTAATACAGTAGAGGGAGTGCTGCTCAGCATGAGGTAATACAGTAGGGAGTGCTGCTCTGCGTGAGGTAATACAGTAGAGAGTGCTGCTCAGCGTGAGGTAATACAGTAGGGGAGTGCTGCTCAGTGTGAGGTAATACAGTAGGGGAGTGCTGCTCAGCATAAGGTAATACAGTAGGGGGAGTGCTGCTCAGCGTGAGGTAATACAGTAGGGGGAGTGTGAGGTACAGTAGGGAGTGCTACTCAGCGTAGGTAGTACAGTAGGGAGTGCTACTCAGCGTGAGGTAATACAGTAGGGGAGTGCTGCTCAGTGTGAGGTAATACAGTAGGGGAGTGCTGCTCAGCGTGAGGTAATACAGTAGGGGAGTGCTGCTCAGCATAAGGTAATACAGTAGGGGAGTGCTGCTCAGCGTGAGGTAATACAGTAGGGGAGTGTGAGGTAGCCACAGTAGAGTAAGCTACTCAGCGTAAGGTAATACAGTAGGGGAGTGTGAGGTAATACAGTAGGGGAGTGCTGCTCTGCGTGAGGTAATACAGTAGAGTGCTGCTCAGCGTGAGGTAATACAGTAGGGGAGTGCTGCTCAGTGTGAGGTAATACAGTAGGGGAGTGCTGCTCAGCATAAGGTAATACAGTAGGGGGAGTGCTGCTCAGCGTGAGGTAATACAGTAGGGGAGTGTGAGGTAATACAGTAGGGAGTGCTACTCAGCGTAAAGGTAATACAGTAGGGGAGTGCTACTCAGGCGTGAGGTAATACAGTAGGGAGTGCTGCTCAGTGTGAGGGTAATACAGTAGGGGAGTGCTGCTCAGCGTGAGGTAATACAGTAGAGAGTGCTGCTCAGTGTGAGGTAATACAGTAGAGGGAGTGCTGCTCAGCGTGAGGTAATACAGTAGAGGGAGTGCTGCTCAGCGTGAGGTAATACAGTAGGGGAGTGCTGCTCAGCGTGAGGTAATACAGTAGGGGAGTGCTGCTCAGCATGAGGTAATACAGTAGGGGGAGTGCTGAGGTAATAAAGTAGGGGAGTGTGAGGTAATACAGTAGGGGAGTGTGAGGTAATACAGTAGGGGAGTGCTGAGGTAATACAGTAGGGGAGTGCTGCTCAGCGTGAGGTACTACAGTAGGGAGTGCTGCTCAGCGTGGTACTACAGTAGGGGGAGTGCTGCTCAGCGTGAGGTAATACAGTAGGGGAGTGCTGCTCAGCATGAGGTAATACAGTAGGGGAGTGCTGCTCAGCGTGGTAATACAGTAGGGGAGTGCTGCTCAGTGTGAGGTAATACAGTAGAGAGTGTGAGGTAATACAGTAGAGTGCTGCACAGCGTGAGGAGGTACTACAGTAGGGGGAGTGCTGCTCAGCATGAGGTAATACAGTAGGGAGTGCTGAGGTAATACAGTAGGGGAGTGTGAGGTAATACAGTAGGGGAGTGCTGCTCAGCGTGAGGTAATACAGTAGGGAGTGCTGCTCAGCGTGAGGTAATACAGTAGGGGAGTGCTGCTCAGCGTGAGGTAATACAGTAGAGGAGTGCTGCTCAGTGTGAGGTAATACAGTAGAGGGAGTGCTGCTCAGTGTGAGGTAATACAGTAGAGGGAGTGCTGCTCAGCGTGAGGTAATACAGTAGGGGTGCTGCTCAGCGTGAGGTAATACAGTAGGGGAGTGCTGCTCTGCGTGAGGTAATACAGTAGGGGAGTGCTGCTCAGCGTGAGGTAATACAGTAGGGAGTGCTGCTCAGCGTGAGGTAATACAGTAGAGGGAGTGCTGCTCAGCGTGAGGTAATACAGTAGGGGGAGTGCTGCTCTGCGTGAGGTAATACAGTAGAGGGAGTGCTGCTCAGCGTGAGGCAATACAGTAGGGGAGTGCTGCTCTGCGTGAGGTAATACAGTAGGGGAATGCTGCTCAGCATGAGAATAATACAGTAGAAGTGCTGCTCAGTGTGAGTAATACAGTAGGGGAAGTGCTGCTCAGCATAGGTAATACAGTAGGGGAGTGCTGCTCAGCGTGAGTAATACAGTAGGAGTGTGAGGAGGTAATACAGTAGGGGGAGTGCTACTCAGCGTAAGTGTAATACAGTAGGGGAGTGCTACTCAGCGTGAGGTAATACAGTAGGGGAGTGCTGCTCAGTGTGAGGTAATACAGTAGGGAGTGCTGCTCAGCGAGGTAATACAGTAGAGGGAGTGCTGCTCAGTGTGAGGGTAATACAGTAGAGGGAGTGCTGCTCAGCGTGAGGTAATACAGTAGAGGGGAGTGCTGCTCAGCGTGAGGTAATACAGTAGGGAAGTGTGAGGTAATACAGTAGAGGGAGTGCTGCTCAGCGTGAGAGTAATACAGTAGGGGGAAGTGTGAGGTAATACAGTAGAGGGAGTGCTACTCAGCGTAAGGTAATACAGTAGGGGAGTGCTGCACAGCGTGAGGTAATACAGTAGGGAGTGCTACTCAGCGTGAGGTAATACAGTAGGGAGTGCTGCACAGCGTGAGGTAATACAGTAGGGAGTGCTGCTCAGCGTGAGGTAATACAGTAGAGTGCTGCTCAGCGTGAGGTAATACAGTAGGGAGTGCTGCTCAGCGTGAGGTAATACAGTAGGGAGTGCTGCTCAGCGTGAGGTAATACAGTAGGGGGAGTGCTGCTCAGCGTGAGGTAATACAGTAGGGGAGTGCTGCTCAGTGTGAGGTAATACAGTAGGGGGTGTGAGGTAATACAGTAGGGGGAGTGCTGCTCAGTGTGAGGTAATACAGTAGGGGTGTGAGTAATACAGTAGGGGAGTGCTGCTCAGCGTGAGGTAACAGTAGCAGGGAGTGCTGCTCAGCGTGAAGTAATACAGTAGGGAGTGCTGCTCAGCGTGAGGTAATACAGTAGGGGAGTGCTGCTCAGCGTGAGGTAATACAGTAGTGGGAGTGCTGCTCAGCGTGAGGTAATACAGTAGGGGTGTGAGGTAATACAGTAGGGGAGTGCTGCTCAGTGTGAGGTAATACAGTAGGGGTGTGAGGAGGTAATACAGTAGGGGAGTGCTGCTCAGCGTGAGGTAATACAGTAGTGGGAGTGCTGCTCAGCGTGGGGTAATACAGTAGGGGAGTGCTGCTCAGCGTGAAGCAATACAGTAGGGAGTGCTGCTCAGCGTGAGGTAATACAGTAGGGGGAGTGCTGCTCAGCGTGGTACTACAGTAGAGTGCTGCTCAGCGTGAGGTAATACAGTAGGAGGAGTGCTGCTCAGCGTGAGGTAATACAGTAGAGGAGAGTGCTGCTCAGCGTGAGGTAATACAGTAGTGGGAGTGCTGCTCAGCGTGGTAATACAGTAGGGGAGTGCTGCTCAGCGTGAGGAGTAATACAGTAGGGAGTGCTGCTCAGCGTGAGGTAATACAGTAGAGTGCTGCTCATCGTGAGGTAATACAGTAGGGGGAGTGCTGCTCAGCGTGAGGTAATACAGTAGGGGAGTGCTGCTCAGCGTGAGGTAATACAGTAGGGAGTGCTGCTCAGCGTGAGGTAATACAGTAGGGGAGTGCTGCTCAGCGTGAGGTAATAAAGTAGGGGAGTGCCGAGGTAATACAGTAGGGGAGTGCTGCTCAGCGTGAGGTAATACAGTAGGGGAGTGCTGCTCAGCGTGAGGTAATACAGTAGGGGAGTGCCGAGGTAATACAGTAGGGGAGTGCTGCTCAGCGTGGTAATACAGTAGGGGAGTGCTGCTCAGCGTGGTAATACAGTAGGGGGAGTGCTGAGGTAATACAGTAGGGGAGTGCTGCTCAGCGTGAGGTAATACAGTAGGGAGTGCTGCTCAGCGTGAGGTAATACAGTAGGGGAGTGCTGCTCAGCGTGAGGTAATACAGTAGGGGGAGTGCTGCTCAGCGTGAGGTAATACAGTAGAGTGCTGCTCAGCGTGAGGTAATACAAGAATGTCCTCAAGAGAACGTCCTCGGAGAATGAACTCAGAGCATGAGAGTGTGGAGCACGGTAGTATGCAGATTGAGAAACAGCCAGAGACAGACAGAGATTGTGTGTGTGTGTTTTGTGTGTGTGTGTGTGTGTGTGTGTGTGTGTGTGTGTGTGTGTGTGTGTGTGTGTGTGTGTGTGTGTGTGTGTGTGTGTGTGTGTGTGTGTTACTCTGCTCAACCGACAATTTGAATTTGCCAACAAACTACAGGTCACCTTCCTCATTGACCGAAGATGGTAGATGATGTTATCAGTCTGTGTGTCAGTGCATGAGACTGTGTTCAACACTACATGGCAGAGCTCAGTAAACCATGGTTCAGCTGGGTCCATGATGCGGTCTCTGACACACACACACACACACACACACACACACACACACACACACACACACACACACACACACACACACACACACACACACACACACACACCCCTGCCAGAGAGGGTTGGTTTACAAGCCTGTGGAACTAGCCAGGCCATCTGTCTGCTCCATAGGAGCAGAATGGGTGTGTGTGTGTGTGTGTGTGTGTGTGTGTGTGTGTGTGTGTGTGTGTGTGTGTGTGTGTGTGTGTGTGTGTGTGTGTGTGTGTGTAAACAGTAGGGATGTTTTCTTTTTTTTTAAAATAATTTCACTCTTCGAATAATATCATGACTTTCTGTTGGATATCTGAAATCCATGTGTTTTTGTAAACATACGATTTTAAACCGAGCACTTCTGTGTGTGTGTGTGTGGTGTGTGAGCACTTCTGTGTGTGTGTGTGTGTGTGTGTGAGGCACTTCTGTGGAAACGAGGAGGCGTTCCATTGCTGCAGCTGCGGAGGGGATGGTATGTGAGGTGGGAGCGAGCAGACGGAGGGAGAGAGGGAGCAGTAGCCCAAAGCAACTCGGCTACAGCCAAAAAAACTAGATCACTTGCTACAGCCAACTAGCTACTCTAGTGAGGCTACAGCCAAGACTAGCTAACTTACAGCAGCCAACTAGCTAGCTAGGCTAATTGAGGCTACAGCCAAAACTAGATCACTTTCAGTAGCCAACTAGCTAGCTTAGGCTAATTCGAAGCTACAGCCAAAACTAGATAACTTGCAGCAGCCAACTAGCTAGCTAGGCTAATTGAGGCTATAGCCAAGACTAGATCACTTTCAGTAGCCAACTAGCTAACTAGGCTAATTGAGGCTACAGCCAAAACTAGATAACTTTACAGCCAACTAGCTACGCTAATTGAGGCTACAGCCAAGACTAGCTAACTTACAGCAGCCAACTAGCTACCTAGGCTAAGTGAGGCTATAGCCAAAACTAGCTAACCTGCAGCAGCCAACTAGCTAGCTAGGCTAATTGAGGCTACAGCCAAAATTAGATCACTTGCAGCAGCCAACTAGCTAGCTAGTCTAGTGAGGCTACAGCCAAGACTAGCTAACTTGCAGCAGCCAACTAGCTAGCTAGGCTAATTGAGGCATGCTGTGTTTTCTCCCGACCCCATTCAGATAAAACCACAGCCTACCTGTTGGGTTCTCGTCGTAGTCTACTCCTTCTCATTTCACTAACTTATAAATCGATCATCGTTTAATTCTATAATGCATCGCGTTAGTGAACTCTCACTCCACTTGGTACACATTGAGCCTCTTTGTCGCTTTGATTTGCAAACATAAACAAGCTATACAGGCTACAAGTCTTTTAGTGGGCGCAGGGCTCCCGAATCGGGCAGTGGTCTAAGGCACTGCATCTCAGCGCTAGAGGCGTCACTACAGACACCCTGGTTCGAATCCAGGCTGTATCACAACCGGCCGTGATTGGGAGTCCCATAGGCCGGCACACAATCAGTCCAGCGTTGTCCGGGTTTGACTGGTGTAGGCCGTCATTGTAAATATGAATTTGTTCTTAGCCTAGTTAAATAAAAAATAAAAATATATAGTATTTTTAGTTGTCCACATATTCTAAGTCAGAGCTGTCCAGAGTAGTGATGCTAGGCGGGAGGGTGCAAGCAGCGATCGGTTGAAGAGCATGCATTTCTTTTACTGGCGTTTAAGAGCAGTTGGAGCGACGGAAGGAGTGTTGTATGGTGTTGACGCTTGTTTGGAGGTTTGTTAGCACAGTGTCCAAAGAAAGGGCCAGATGTATACAGAATGGTGTCGTCTGCGTAGAGGTGGATCAGAGAATCACCAGCAGCAAGAGCGACATCATTGATATATACAGAGAAAGAGTCGGCCCGAGGTGAACCCTGGCACCCCCATAGAGACTGCCAGAGGCCCGGACAACAGACCCTCCGATTTGACACACTGAACTCTATCTGAGTATTTGGTGAACCAGGCGAGGCAGTCATTTGAGAACCCAAGGTGTTGAGTCCGATAAGAATACGGTGATTGACAGAGTCGAAAGCATCGATGAAGACGGCTGCACAGTACTGTCTTTTATCAATGGCGGTTATGATATCGTTTTAGGACCTTGAGCGTGGCTGGGGTGGTGGGATTCGAAATGGTCAGTAATCTGTTTGTTCACTTGGCTTTCGAAGACTTTAGAAAGACAGGGCAGGATGAATATAGGTGTGTAACAGTTTGGGTCTAGAGGCAGGGCAGGATGGATATGGGTCTGTAACAGTTTGGGTCTAGAGGCAGGGCAGGGCAGGATGGATATAGGTCTGTAACAGTTTGGGTCTAGAGGCAGGGCAGGATGGATATAGGTCTGTAACAGTTTGGGTCTAGAGGCAGGGCAGGATGGATATCGGTCTGTAACAGTTTGGGTCTCGAGGCAGGGCAGGATGGATATAGGTCTGTAACAGTTTGGGTCTAGAGTGTCTCCCCCTTTGAAGGGGGATGACCGCAGCCGTCTTTCCAATCTTTGGGTCTCAGACGATACGAAGAAAGTTTGAACAGACTAGTCTAGGGCAGGGGCAACAATGGATACAGTTCTGTAAAGAGGGTATAGATTGTCTAGCCCAGCTGATTTGGTAGGGATCCAGATTTTGCAGCTCTTTCAGAACATCAGCTGTCTGTAACAGTTTGGGTGAAGGAGGGCAGGATGGCCAGTTGCTGTGGAGGGTGCAGAGCTTTTGTCTGTAACGGGTTTTGGGGTAGCTAGGTGGAAAGCATGGCCAGGATGGAAATGGGTCTGTAAAGTTTTCTTGATTATCCCCCTTTATCGGTGGTGACAGTGTTTCCTAGCCTCATTCTTTAGGCAGCTCGAGGAGGTGCTCTTATTCTCCAGACTTAACAGTGTCCCAAAACCTTTTAGAAGGTTAGTGTGCAAGATTCAAATTTATGTTTGGAATAGATTTTTGCTTAGCTTTCAGAACTGACTGTGTATATTGGTGAAGGAGCGTCCCTGGCCAGTTGCTATGGAGGGGGGCTATTTGATGCTAATGCAGTACGCCACAGGGTGTTTTGTGCTGGTAATATAATAATAATAATATAATAATATAGTGCCAGACGCGCTTTATCCATGGACTTACAGTCCCATGTGTGCATACATTCTACGTATGGGTGGTCCCTGGTAATCGAACCCACTACCCTGGCGTTACAAGCGCCATGCTCTACCACTACTGAGCTACAGAAGGGCGGGTCAAGGGCAGGTCAAGGGCAGTCAAGTCTGGAGTGAACCAAGGGCTATATCTGTTCTTAGTTCTACATTTTTTGAATGGGCATGCTTATTTAAGATGGTGAGGAAAGCACTTTTAAAGAACAACCAGGCATCCGCTACTGACGGGATGAGGTCAAGGTTGATAGGAGAGGTGGAATAGAAAGACCTGCTCGCTGAAGTGTTTTAGGGAGCGTCTGACAGTGATTAGTGGAGGTCGTTTGACCACTGACCCATAACGGACGCAGGCAATGAGGCAGTGATCGCTGAGATCCTGGTTGAAGACAGCAGAGGTGTATTTAGAGGGCAAGTTGGTCAGGATGATATCTGTGAGGGTGCCCATGTTAATGGATTTGGGGTTGTACCTGGTAGGTTCCTTGATCATTTGTGTGAGATTGAGGGCATCTAGTTTAGATTGTAGGATGACAGGGGTGTTAAGCACGTCCCAATTTAGGTCACCTAGCAGTACGAACTCTGAAGATAGATGGTGGGAGGGGTGGGTGTCCGTTCACAGATGGTGACCAGGGCACAGCTGGGAGCTGAGGGAGATCTATAACAAGCGGCAACAGTGAGGACTTGTTTCTGGAAAGGTGTATCTTTAAAAGTAGAAGTAGTAGAAGATCTAACTGTTTTGGTACAGCTCTGGATAGTATGACAACACTGCAGGCATTCTATGCAGTAGATTGCAACTCCACCCCTTTAGCAGTTCTATCTTGATGGAAAATGTTGTAGTTGGGGATGGAAATTTCAGAATTGTTGGTGACCTTCCTAAGCCAGGATTCAGACACGTTTAGGACATCTGGGTTGGCGGAGTGTGCTAAAGCAGTGAGTAAAACAAACTTAGGGAGGAGGCTTCTGATGTGAACCCAAGGCATAAACCCATGCTTGAGGTCTCATGGCAGCAGAACTACAGTAAACCAGAGGGAGATCTCATGGCAGCAGAACTACATTAAACCAGAGGGGAGATCTCATGGCAGCAGAACTACAGTAAACCAGAGGAGATCTCATGGCAGCAGAACTACAGTAAACCAGAGGGGAGATCTCATGGCAGCAGAACTACAGTAAACCAGAGGGAGATCTCATGGCAGCAGAACTACAGTAAACCAGAGGGGAGATCTCATGGCAGCAGAACTACAGTAAACCAGAGGGAGACCTCGTGGCAGCAGAACTACAGTAAACCAGAGGAGATCTCATGGCAGCAGAACTACAGTAAACCAGAGGGAGATCTCGTGGCAGCAGAACTACAGTAAACCAGAGGGAGATCTCATGGCAGCAGAACTACAGTAAACCAGAGGGGAGACCTCGTGGCAGCAGAACTACAGTAAACCAGAGGGGAGATCTCAGAGGGAGATGGCAGCAGAACTACAGTAAACCAGAGGGAGATCTCGTGGCAGCAGAACTACAGTAAACCAGAGGGAGATCTCATGGCAGCAGAATTACAGTAAATCTCATGGCAGCAGAACTACAGTAAACCAGAGGGGAGATCTCATGGCAGCAGAATTACAGTAAACCAGAGGGAGATCTCATGGCAGCAGAACTACAGTAAACCAGGGGAGATCTCATGGCAGCAGAACTACAGTAAACCAGAGGGGAGATCTCATGGCAGCAGAACTACAGTAAACCAGAGGGAGATCTCATGGCAGCAGAACTACAGTAAACCAGAGGGAGATCTCATGGCAGCAGAACTACAGTAAACCAGAGGAGATCTCATGGCAGCAGAACTACAGTAAACCAGAGGATCTCATGGCAGCAGAACTACAGTAAACCAGAGGGGAGATCTCATGGCAGCAGAACTACAGTAAACCAGAGGGGCAGAACTCTCATGGCAGCAGAACTACAGTAAACCAGAGGGAGATCTCATGGCAGCAGAACTACAGTAAACCAGAGGGCAGATCTCATGGCAGCAGAACTACAGTAAACCAGGAGATCTCATGGCAGAACTACTGTAAACCCCAGAGGGAGATCTCATGGCAGCAGAACTACAGTAAACCAGAGGGAGATCTCATGGCAGCAGAACTACAGTAAACCAGAGGAGATCTCTTGTCAGCAGTGTGATGATGACGGATGGTTGTGGCTGATACTCTATTGGAGCACGCCCACTGACGGACCCTTTTCTCCTCCCCTCACCGCCATTTCACAGGGAGGGCTGAAGTACGCAATGAGCAAACTAATAGAGAAGAGTGTGTGTGTGTGTGCTTGCGTGCGTGCGTGCGTGCGTGTGTATTTGGGTCGCCAGTGTGGTGGTAGGAGGAATTAGGGTTCGTTGTAACTTGGGTGATTGGTTATGGTGTGACTTTAACCTCCTGGGACGCTAATGAAACCAGTTATGTCCTTGGAGAGTTACGGACGATTATTTCTCCACCCTCAATATCTTCTTCTCTCCTCCCTTCTCCCTCATCTCTCTCACGCTCCTCTTCTCTCCTCCCCTCTCCCTCATCTCCTCTCCTCTCCTCTCTCCATGCTCCTCTCCTTTCCTCCCTTCTCCTCTCCTCCCTTCTCTCTCCTCTCCTCTCCACCCTCATCTCTCTCCTCTCCTCTCCTTTCCTCCCTTCTCTCTCTCTCCTCTCCACCATCTCTCTCCTCTCCTCTTCTCTCCTTTCCTCCCTTCTCCTTTCCTCCCTTCTCTCTCATCTCCTCTCCACCCTCATCTCCCTCTCCTCTCCTCTCCTTTCCTCTCTTCCCCTTTCCTCCCTTCTCTCTCATCTCCTCTCCTCCCCTCTCCACCCCTCCTCTCCTTTCCTCCCTTCTCTCCCCCTCCTTCCTCCACATCTCCTCTCCTCCCTCCCCATCTCCTCTACTCCTCTCCCTCCCTCCTCATCTCCTCTAATCCCCCATCTCCTTACCTCCTCCTACCCCTCCACTCCTCTCCTCCCTCCTCATCTCTCCTCTCCTCCCCCCATCTCCTCTCCTCCCTCCTCTCCCCTTTTCTCCTCTCCTCTCCTCTCCATTAAGACATCTCCTCTCCTCCCAGATGCCCAATACAGGAAGTGGCTCTGAGACACATACACAGCAGCTACCAGACATGTTAGTGAACTAGGAGGTTTGTTTTTTCTACCAGAGGTGAGAGATCTACATCACTCTATCAAACTGAGGGGGAAATTACGACCACAACAGAAAGGACCCCCTGGGAGAAATAGGAAACAGATCTCGATGAGAATGTTTTGGGAACCCCGAAGACAGTGTACCATCTGCCCTCGGCGGGAGTGTGTGTGTGTGTGTGTGTGTGTGTGTGTGTGTGTGTGTGTGTGTGTGTGTGTGTGTGTGTGTGTGTGTGTGTGTGTGTGTGTGTGTGTGTGTGTGTGTGTGTGTGTGTGTGTCATGTGTGTCTCTGATCATCAGCCCTGGTGGGTGTGTGGTGACACTGGGCCCTCATCAGTGTGACACTGGGCCCTCATCAGCCCCTGGTGGGGTGTGTGGTGACACTGGGCCCTCATCAGCCCCTGGTGGGACACTGGGCCCATATCAGCCCTTGGTGGGTGTGTGGTGACACTGGGCCCTCATCAGCCCCTGGTATGTGTGGTGACAATCAGCCTGGTGGGGTGTGTGGACACTGGGCCCTCATCAGCCCCTGGTGGGGTGTGTGGTGACACTGGGCCCTCATCAGCCCCTGGTGGGGTGTGTGGTGACACTGGGCCCTCATCAGGGGTGTGTGTTGACACTGGGCCCTCATCAGCCCCTGGTAGGGTGTGTGGTGACACTGGGCCCTCATCAGCCCCTGGTGGGGTGTGTGGTGACACTGGGCCCTCATCAGCCCCTGGTGGGAGTGTGTGGTGACACTGGGCCTCATCAGCCCCTGGTGGTGTGTGTGTGGTGACACTGGGCCCCTCATCAGCCCCTGGTGGGGTGTGTGGTGACACTGGGCCCTCATCAGCCCTGGTGGGGTGTGTGTGGTGACACTGGGCCCTCATCAGCCCCTGGTGGGGTGTGTGGTGACACTGGGCCCTCATCAGCCCCTGGTGGGTGTGTGGTGACACTGGGCCCTCATCAGCCCCTGGTGGGGGTGTGGTGACACTGGGCCCTCATCAGCCCCTGGTGTGTGTGACACTGGGCCCTCATCAGCCCCTGGTGGGTGTGTGTGTCATCAGCCCCTGTGGGGTGTGGTGACACTGGGCCCTCATCAGCCCCTGGTGGGGTGTGGTGACACTGGGCCCTCATCAGCCCCTGGTGGGGTGTGTGGTGACACTGGGCCCTCATCAGCCCCTGGTGGGGTGTGTGGTGACACTGGGCCCTCATCAGCCCCTGGTGGGGTGTGTGGTGACACTGGGCCCTCATCAGCCCCTGGTGGGGTGTGTGGTGACACTGGGCCCTCATCAGCCCCTGGGGGTGTGTGGTGACACTGGGCCCTCATCAGCCCCTGGTGGGGTGTGTGGTGACACTGGGCCCTCATCAGCCCCTGGTGGGGTGTGTGGTGACACTGGGCCCTCATCAGCCCCTGGTGGGGTGTGTGGTGACACTGGGCCCTCATCAGCCCCTGGTGGGGTGTGTGGTGACACTGGGCCCTCATCAGCCCCTGGTGGGGTGTGTGGTGACACTGGGCCCTCATCAGCCCCTGGTGGGGTGTGTGGTGACACTGGGCCTCATCAGCCCCTGGTGGGGGTGTGTGGTGACACTGGGCCCTCATCAGCCCCTGGTGGGGTGTGTGGTGACACTGGGCCCTCATCAGCCCCTGGTGGGGTGTGTGGTGACACTGGGCCCTCATCAGCCCCTGGTGGGGGTGTGGTGACACTGGCCCTCATCAGCCCCTGGTGGGGTGTGTGGTGACACTGGGCCCTCATCAGCCCTGGTGGGGTGTGTGGTGACACTGGGCCCTCATCAGCCCCTGGTGGGTGTGTGGTGACACTGGGCCTCATCAGCCCCTGGTGGGGTGTGTGGTGACACTTCAGCCCTCATCAGCCCCTGGTGGTGTGTGGTGACACTGGGCCCTCATCAGCCCCTGGTGGGTGTGTGGTGACACTGGGCCCTCATCAGCCCCTGGTGGGGTGTGTGGTGACACTGGGCCCTCATCAGCCCCTGGTGGGGTGTGTGGTGACACTGGGCCCTCATCAGCCCCTGGTGGGGTGTGTGGTGACACTGGGCCCTCATCAGCCCCTGGTGGGGTGTGTGGTGACACTGGGCCCTCATCAGCCCCTGGTGGGGTGTGTGGTGACACTGGGCCCTCATCAGCCCCTGGTGGGGTGTGTGGTGACACTGGGCCCTGCTGAGAGGAACTATTGTTATTAAGCCAATAAATAGGCCATGGTGGCGAAGTAATTACAATTTAGCAATTAAAACACTGGAATGGTAGATGTGCAAGTAGAGATACTGGGGTGCAAAGGAGCAAGGTAAATAAATAAATACAGTATGGGGATGAGGTATTTGGATGGGCCGTTTACAAATGGGCTATGTACAGGTGCGGGATCTGTGAGCTGCTCTGACAGCTGGTGCTTAAAGCTCGTGAGGGGGTTAAGAGTCTTCAGCTTCAGAGATTTTTGCAGTAGTGACACCTCTTGCACTGAGATGCAGTGCCTTAGACCAATGGGCCACTTAGGAGACATTATATAGGTAGAGTGGGCGACGAGCTCTCCAGGAAACCAGGCATTTTAAACCCCACAGCTGAATTTACAGTGAATAATAATGATGATTAGTGCATTAGCTACAGTACTAACATATAATGGTGACTATTTTCCACTCTGAACCTAGCATGGGGAAAATGGTCATGATAAATATTCACCTTTATTTCATTACTGATTTATCAGATTCTAAATCTATTCCACCTTTATTTCAGTGATTTATCAGATTCTAAATCTATTCCACCTTTATTTGAATACTGATTTATCAGATTGTCAATCTATTCCAGTCCAGCAAATATCTCAAATGTCTTTGACTTCATTTCTGGGGTATTTTTGTGTTCATGTGATATTGGCATATTGCCCCCAAAACCTCAACTCTCAGCTGCCTGCTGTGTCGGTCTGAGGTGGACAGAGAGAGAGAGGGCTCAGGCAGAAAATATTTTTCCATTGTGAGAAATGCCCACGTAATGTCATTTTTTTTTTAAAGGAGGCACTGCATTCACCTCCTGGAAGTGACATTTATAGTCCCTCCTCACCTCCTGGAAGTGACATTTATAGTCCCTCCCCCTCACCTCCTGGAAGTGACATTTATAGTCCCTCCCCGTCACCTCCTGGAAGTGACATTTATAGTCCCTCCCCTCACCTCCTGGAAGTGAAATTTATAGTCCCTCCCCTCACCTCCTGGATGAGATATTTATACTCCCTCCCCCTCACCTCCTGGAAGTGACATTTATAGTCCCTCCCCTTCACCTCCTGGAAGAGACATTTATAGTCCCTCCATCCTTCCCCCTCACCTCCTGTAAGAGACATTTATAGTCCCTCCATCCCTCCCCCTCACCTCCTGTAAGAGACATTTATAGTCCCTCCCTCCCTCCCCCTCACCTCCTGTAAGAGACATTTATAGTCCCTCCCCCTCACCTCCTGTAAGATACATTTATAGTCCCTCCCCCTCACCTCCTGTAAGAGGCATTTATAGTCCCTCCCCCTCACCTCCTGTAAGAGGCATTTATAGTCCCTCCCCCTCACCTCCTGTAAGAGACATTTATAGTCCCTCCCCCTCACCTCCTGGAAGAGACATTTATAGTCCCTCCCCCTCACCTCCTGTAAGAGACATTTATAGTCCCTCCCTCACCTCCTGGAAGAGACATTTATAGTCCCTCCCCTCACCTCCTGGAAGAGACATTTATAGTCCCTCCATCCTCCCCCTCACCTCCTGGAAGAGAATTTATAGTCCCTCCCTCACCTCCTGGAAGAGACATTTATAATCCCTCCATAATCACCTCCTGGAAGAGACATTTATAATCCCTCCATCCTTCCCCCTCACCTCCTGGAAGAGACATTTATAGTCCCTCCCCCTCACCTCCTGGAAGAGACATTTATAGTCCCTCCATCCTTCCCCCTCACCTCCTGGAAGAGACATTTATAGTCCCTCCATCCTTCCCCTCACCTCCTGGAAGAGACATTTATAATCCCCTCCATCCTTCCCCCTCACCTCCTGGAAGAGACATTTATAGTCCCTCCATCCTTCCCCCTCACCTCCTGGAAGATACATTTATAGTCCCTCCATCCTTCCCCCTCACCTCCTGGAAGAGACATTTATAGTCCCTCCATCCTTCCCCCTCACCTCCTGGAAGAGACATTTATAGTCCCTCCATCCTTCCCCCTCACCTCCTGGAAGAGACATTTATAGTCCCTCCATCCTTCCCCCTCACCTCCTGGAAGAGACATTTATAGTCCCTCCATCCTTCCCCCTCACCTCCTGGAAGAGACATTTATAGTCCCTCCATCCCTCCCCCTCACCTCCTGTAAGAGACATTTATAGTCCCTCCCCCTCACCTCCTGGAAGAGACATTTATAGTCCCTCCATCCTTCCCCCTCACCTCCTGGAAGATACATTTATAGTCCCTCCATCCTTCCCCCTCACCTCCTGTAAGAGGCATTTATAGTCCTTCCATCCCTCCCCCTCACCTCCTGTAAGAGACATTTATAGTCCCCTCCCCTCACCTCCTGGAAGAGACATTTATAGTCCCTCCATCCTTCCCCTCACCTCCTGTAAGAGGCATTTATAGTCCCATCCTCCCCCTCACCTCCTGGAAGAGACATTTATAGTCCCTCCATCCCTCCCCTCACCTCCTGGAAGAGACATTTATAGTCCCTCCATCCTTCCCCTCACCTCCTGGAAGAGACATTTATAGTCCCTCCATCCCCCTCACCTCCTGGAAGAGACATTTATAGTCCCTCCATCCTTCCCCTCACCTCCTGGAAGAGGCATTTATAGTCCCTCCATCCTTCCCCCTCACCTCCTGTAAGAGGCATTTATAATCCCTCCATCCCTCCCCCTCACCTCCTGGAAGAGACATTTATAATCCCTCCATCCTTCCCCCTCACCTCCTGTAAGAGGCATTTATAGTCCCTCCATCCTTCCCCCTCACCTCCTGGAAGAGACATTTATAGTCCCTCCCCCTCACCTCCTGTAAGAGGCATTTATAGTCCCTCCATCCTTCCCTTTCTCCCACACTGTAACTTGAAGCTGTCACAAACGATCTTCCTCACAGACCTTTGGAAATGTCAGGCTCTGTCAAGCAGGTTGACAGCTTCCTCAAACCAGGGCCCTCAAACTTTGTAGAGAGAGAGAGAGAGAGAGGGATTTTTTAATTTAACCTTTATTTAACTAGACACGAGATCAGACCACTTGACTCTGACAAGTAGTTGAATATTGTGAATCTTGCGGATGTGGTCATGTTTAGTGTTGAGTATGGTCTTTCTACCAGACAGGTTTAGATGTATTCTCTGACAATACTTCTCCACTTAGAAACATGTTGTATTGTATCAATGTATATAGTCAAATCAAGATGCCTGCCTTGCTTTGAAATTGACACTGTACAAACTGCAGAGACAGGAAGAGACAGTACGTGAGTATAGCTGATGGCAGAGAGAGACAGGAAGAGACAGTACTGTGAGTATAGCTGATGGCAGAGAAGAGACAGGAAGAGACAGTACTGTGAGTATAGCTGATGGCAGAGAGAGACAGGAAGAGACAGTACTGTGAGTATATCTGATGGCAGAGAGAGACAGGAAGAGACAGTACTGTGAGTATAGCTGGAGGCAGAGAGAGACAGGAAGAGACAGTACTGTGAGTATAGCTGATGGCAGAGAGAGACAGGAAGAGACAGTACTGTGAGTATAGCTGATGGCAGAGAGAGACAGGAAGAGACAGTACTGTGAGTATAGCTGGAGGCAGAGAGAGACAGGAAGAGACAGTACTGTGAGTATAGCTGATGCCAGAGAGAGACAGGAAGAGACAGTACTGTGAGTATAGCTGATGGCAGAGACAGTAGATAGAAGAGACAGGAAGAGACAGGAAGAGACAGTACCGTGAGTATAGCTGGTGTTAGACAGGAAGAGACAGTACTGTGAGTATAGCTGATGGTAGAGAGAGACAGGAAGAGACAGTACTATTGAGTATATCTGATGGTAGAGAGAGACAAGGAAGAGACAGTACTGTGAGTATAGCTGATGGCAGAGAGAGACAGGAAGAGACATTTACTGTCAGTATAGCTGGAGGCAGAAAGACAGGAAGAGACACTTTATTTTAAGAAGTATAGCTGAGGCAGAGAGAGACAGGAAGAGACAGTACTGTGAGTCATAGCTGATGGCAGAAGAGACACTCAAAGTAGACAGTACTGTGAGTATAGCTGATGGCAGAGAGAGACAGGAAGAGACAGTACTGTGAGTATAGCTGATGGGCAGAGAGAGACAGGAAGAGACAGGAAGTAGCTAAGAGACAGTCTGGCTTTTTTGTTCTGGAGTATAGATAGGAGATATAGACAGGAAGAGAGAGAGTTTGACTGAAGAGACAGGAAGAGCAGTACTGTGAGTATAGCTGAGGCAGAGAGAGACAGGAAGAGACAGTACTGTGAGTATATCTGATGGTAGAGAGAGACAGGGCTGCTGAGAACACAATATTTAAATGTACATTCTGTGACTGAGGCATAGAGATGACGTATCAACTGGTACATTGCATAACAGCATACCATCTAC
>NW_026281057.1:57500-110000 GCF_023373465.1 Oncorhynchus keta
ATGGGGGCTCTCTCTGACTAGGGTCTGCTCTCTCTCTCTCTCAGAGCTCTCTCCCTCGGTGGGATGGGGGCTCTATCCCAGGTGACCAGATGGTCTGCTCTCTGTCACTCTCAGATAGCAGACCAATGGATCAACTGGTGTAGCGGACACTCATGTAGGTCGAAGAGAGACGCAGCACTTCACTGTCTACAGACCCAAGACACACAGACACACACACACTAACACACACACACACACACACGCACACACACACACACGCACACACACACACACACACACACACACACACACACACACACACACACACACACATATTGTCGTGCCTGAGGCACATTGTCGTGCCACTCATCCGCCGCCATCACCTCCTGTTTCAGCATGATAATGCTCGGCCCCATGTCGCAAGGATCCGTACACAATTCCTGGAAGCTGAACATGTCCCAGTTCTTACATGGCCTGCATACTCACCAGACATGTCACCCGGTGAGCATGTTTGGGATGCTCTGGATTGAGTTCCAGTTTCCGCTAATTTCCAGCAACTTTGCACAGCCATAGAAGAGGAGTGGGACAACATTCCACAGCCATAGAAGAGGAGTGGGACAACATTCCACAGCCATAGAAAAGGAGTGGGACAACATTCCACATCCATAGAAAAGGAGTGGGACAACATTCCACAGCCATAGAAAAGGAGTGGGACAACATTCCACATCCATAGAAAAGGAGTGGGACAACATTCCACAGCTATAGAAGAGGAGTGGGACAACATTCCACAGCCATAGAAGAGGAGTGGGACAACATTCCACAGCCATAGAAGAGGAGTGGGACAACATTCCACAGCCATAGAAAGGAGTGGGACAACATTCCACAGCTATAGAAGAGGAGTGGGACAACATTCCACAGCCATAGAAGAGGAGTGGGACAACATTCCACAGCTATAGAAGAGGAGTGGGACAACATTCCACAGCCATAGAAGAGGAGTGGGACAACATTCCACAGCCATAGAAGAGGAGTGGGACAACATTCCACAGCCATAGAAGAGGAGTGGGACAACATTCCACCACCATTGAAGAGGAGTGGGACAACATTCCACAGCTATAGAAGAGGAGTGGGACAACATTCCACAGCCATCGAAGAGGAGTGGGACAACATTCCACAGCCCATTGAAGATGAGTGGGACAACATTCCACAGCCCATTGAAGAGGAGTGGGACAACATTCCACAGCCATAGAAGAGGAGTGGAACAACATTCCACAGCCATGGAAGAGGAGTGGGACAACATTCCACAGCCATAGAAGAGGAGTGGGACAACATTCCACAGCCATGGAAGAGGAGTGGGACAACATTCCACAGCCATAGAAGAGGAGTGGGACAACATTCCACAGCTATTGAAGAGGAGTGGGACAACATTCCACAGCCATAGAAGAGGAGTGGGACAACATTCCACATCCATAGAAGAGGAGTGGGACAACATTCCACAGCCGTTGAAGAGGAGTGGGACAACATTCCACAGCTATTGAAGAGGAGTGGAACAACATTCCACAGCTATTGAAGAGGAGTGGGACAACATTCCACAGCCATAGAAGAGGAGTGGGACAACATTCCACAGCCATTGAAGAGGAGTGGGACAACATTCCACAGCCATAGAAGAGGAGTGGGACAACATTCCACAGCCATAGAAGAGGAGTGGGACAACATTCCACAGCTATTGAAGAGGAGTGGGACAACATTCCACAGCCATAGAAGAGGAGTGGGACAACATTCCACAGCCATTGAAGAGGAGTGGGACAACATTCCACAACCATAGAAGAGGAGTGGGACAACATTCCACAGCCATAGAAGAGGAGTGGGACAACATTCCACAGCCATAGAAGAGGAGTGGGACAACATTCCACAGCCATAGAAGAGGAGTGGGACAACATTCCACAGCCATAGAAGAGGAGTGGGACAACATTCCACAGCCATAGAAGAGGAGTGGGACAACATTCCACAGCTATAGAAGAGGAGTGGGACAACATTCCACAGCTATAGAAGAGGAGTGGGACAACATTCCACAACCATAGAAGAGGAGTGGGACAACATTCCACAGGTCATAGAAGAGGAGTGGAACAACATTCCACAGGTCATAGAAGAGGAGTGGGACAACATTCCACAGCCATTGAAGAGGAGTGGGACAACATTCCACAGCCATTGAAGAGGAGTGGGACAACATTCCACAGCCATAGAAGAGGAGTGGGACAACATTCCACAGCCATTGAAGAGGAGTGGGACAACATTCCACAGCCATTGAAGAGGAGTGGGACAACATTCCACAGCCATTGAAGAGGAGTGGGACAACATTCCACAGCCATTGAAGAGGAGTGGGACAACATTCCACAGCTATTGAAGAGGAGTGGGACAACATTCCACAGCCATAGAAGAGGAGTGGGACAACATTCCACAGCCATAGAAGAGGAGTGGGGCAACATTCCACAGCCATAGAAGAGGAGTGGGACAACATTCCACAGCCATAGAAGAGGAGTGGGACAACATTCCACAGCCATAGAAGAGGAGTGGGACAACATTCCACATCCATAGAAGAGGAGTGGGACAACATTCCACAACCATAGAAGAGGAGTGGGACAACATTCCACATCCATAGAAGAGGAGGAGTGGGACAACATTCCACAGCCATAGAAGAGAGGTGGGACAACATTCCACATCCAATGAAGAGGAGTGGGACAACATTCCACATCCATTGAAGAGGAGTGGGACAACATTCCACATCCATTGAAGAGGAGTGGGGACAACATTCCACAGCCATAGAAGAGGAGTGGGACAACATTCCACAGCTATAGAAGAGGAGTGGGACAACATTCCACAGCCATAGAAGAGGAGTGGGACAACATTCCACAACCATTGAAGAGGAGTGGAACAACATTCCACATCCATTGAAGAGGAGTGGGGACAACATTCCACAGCTATAGAAGAGGAGTGGGACAACATTCCACAGCCATTGAAGAGGAGTGGGGACAACATTCCACAGCTATAGAAGAGGAGTGGGACAACATTCCACAGCCATAGAAGAGGAGTGGGACAACATTCCACACCATAGAAGAGGAGTGGGACAACATTCCACAGCTATAGAAGAGGAGTGGGACAACATTCCACAGCTATAGAAGAGGAGTGGGACAACATTCCACCACCATAGAAGAGGAGTGGGACAACATTCCACAGCTATAGAAGAGGAGTGGGACAACATTCCACAGCCATAGAAGAGGAGTGGGACAACATTCCACAGCTATAGAAGAGGAGTGGGACAACATTCCACAGCCATAGAAGAGGAGTGGGACAACATTCCACAGCTATAGAAGAGGAGTGGGACAACATTCCACCACCATTGAAGAGGAGTGGGACAACATTCCACAGCTATAGAAGAGGAGTGGGACAACATTCCACAGCTATAGAAGAGGAGTGGGACAACATTCCACAGCCATAGAAGAGGAGTGGGACAACATTCCACAGCCATAGAAGAGGAGTGGGACAACATTCCACAGCTATAGAAGAGGAGTGGGACAACATTCCACAGCCATTGAAGAGGAGTGGAACAACATTCCACAGGCCATAGAAGAGGAGTGGAACAACATTCCACAGCTATAGAAGAGGAGTGGAACAACATTCCACAGGCCATTGAAGAGGAGTGGGACAACATTCCACAGCCATAGAAGAGGAGTGGAACAACATTCCACAGCCATTGAAGAGGAGTGGAACAACATTCCACAGCCATAGAAGAGGAGTGGGACAACATTCCACAGCCATAGAAGAGGAGTGGGGACAACATTCCACAGCTATAGAAGAGGAGTGGGACAACATTCCACAGCCATAGAAGAGGAGTGGGAACAACATTCCACAGCTATAGAAGAAGAGTGGGACAACATTCCACAGCCATAGAAGAAGAGTGGGACAACATTCCACAGCTATAGAAGAGGAGTGGGACAACATTGTTGTAACATAATTGTATACTATATTTTGTCGTCGGGTAGGAAATGTAATATGCTGTGATTAATAATATGAATTAAATCACTGACGAATCAGGCCTTGTTTTAATTTATTTAACCAGACAAGTCAGTTACGGACAAATTCTTATTTACAATGACGGCCTACACCGGCCAAACCCGGACGACGCTGGGGCCAATTGGTCGCCGCCCAATGACACTCCCAATCACTACCGGTTGTGATACAGCCTGGAATCGAACCAGGGGTCTGTAATGACGCCTCAAGCACTGAGATGCAGTGCCTTAGACTGCTGCGCCACTCCGGAGTCCATCATAGGGACAGAGCATCCATCTTCCTCCTTGTCTAAAATGCCCTCATCGGGCCAGAGCATCCATCTTCCTCCTTGTCTAAAATGCCCTCATCGGGCCAGAGCATCCATCTTCCTCCTTGTCTAAAATGCCCTCATCTGGCCAGAGCATCCATCTTCCTCCTTGTCTAAAATGCCCTCATCTGGCCAGAGCATCCATCTTCCTCCTTGTCTAAAATGCCCTCATCGGGCCAGAGCATCCATCTTCCTCCTTGTCTAAAATGCCCTCATCGGGCCAGAGCATCCATCTTCCTCCTTGTCTAAAATGCCCTCATCTGGCCAGAGCATCCATCTTCCTCCTTGTCTAAAATGCCCTCATCTGGCCAGAGCATCCATCTTCCTCCTTGTCTAAAATGCCCTCATCGGGCCAGAGCATCCATCTTCCTCCTTGTCTAAAATGCCCTCATCGGGCCAGAGCATCCATCTTCCTCCTTGTCTAAAATGCCCTCATCTGGCCAGAGCATCCATCTTCCTCCTTGTCTAAAATGCCCTCATCTGGCCAGAGCATCCATCTTTCTCCTTGTCTAAAATGCCCTCATCGGGCCAGAGCATCCATCTTCCTCCTTGTCTAAAATGCCCTCATCGGGCCAGAGCATCCATCTTCCTCCTTGTCTAAAATGCCCTCATCGGGCCAGAGCATCCATCTTCCTCCTTGTTTTAAATGCCCTCATCGGGCCAGAGCATCCATCTTCCTCCTTGTCTAAAATGCCCTCATCGGGCCAGAGCATCCATCTTCCTCCTTGTCTAAAATGCCCTCATCGGGCCAGAGCATCCATCTTCCTCCTTGTCTAAAATGCCCTCATCGGGCCAGAGCATCCATCTTCCTCCTTGTCTAAAATGCCCTCATCGGGCCAGAGCATCCATCTTCCTCCTTGTCTAAAATGCCCTCATCGGGCCAGAGCATCCATCTTCCTCCTTGTCTAAAATGCCCTCATCGGGCCAGAGCATCCATCTTCCTCCTTGTCTAAAATGCCCTCATCGGGCCAGAGCATCCATCTTCCTCCTTGTCTAAAATGCCCTCATCGGGCCAGAGCATCCATCTTCCTCCTTGTCTAAAATGCCCTCATCGGGCCAGAGCATCCATCTTCCTCCTTGTCTAAAATGCCCTCATCGGGCCAGAGCAATCCATCTTCCTCCTTGTCTAAAATGCCCTCATCGGGCCAGAGCATCCATCTTCCTCCTTGTTTTAGATGCCCTCATCGGGCCAGAGCATCCATCTTCCTGCTTGTCTATAATGCCCTCATCGGGCCAGAGCATCCATCTTCCTCCTTGTTTTAGATGCCCTCATCTGGCCAGAGCATCCATCTTCCTGCTTGTCTATAATGCCCTCATCGGGCCAGAGCATCCATCTTCCTGCTTGTCTATAATGCCCTCATCGGGCCAGAGCATCCATCTTCCTCCTTGTTTTAGATGCCCTCATCGGGCCAGAGCATCCATCTTCCTCCTTGTTTTAGATGCCCTCATCGGGCCAGAGCATCCATCTTCCTCCTTGTTTTAGATGCCCTCATCGGGCCAGAGCATCCATCTTCCTCCTTGTTTTAGATGCCCTCATCGGGCCAGAGCATCCATCTTCCTCCTTGTTTTAAATGTCCTCATCGGGCCAGAGCATCCATCTTCCTGCTTGTTTTAGATGCCCTCATCGGGCCAGAGCATCCATCTTCCTCCTTGTTTTAGATGCCCTCATCTGGCCAGAGCATCCATCTTCCTCCTTGTTTTAGATGCCCTCATCGGGCCAGAGCATCCATCTTCCTCCTTGTTTTAGATGCCCTCATCTGGCCAGAGCATCCATCTTCCTCCTTGTTTTAGATGCCCTCATCGGGCCAGAGCATCCATCTTCCTCCTTGTTTAGTTTTTTGCCACCATGTATACAGCTTTCGGTATAATGAAGGAATTGTGAACGAACCCGAGTCAGCAGTTTTCTGAGGCTCCTCTCGCCTCTGCCTCAGCAGTGAATCTCATTCCATTTACAAGGATGGAGAACTAAACTAATTGGAGGGCTGTGATAGTTAGGACAGGAGCTGGGCAGGGGGGACAGGATAAATCAGAACTCAGTCTGACACCTTTATGGGGCTGGGAGAGAAAGAGCTTTACTCTAGTGACAGGAGATAGAAACCTAGAGGTACCTACACCTCCTCTTCCTCCTCCTCTTCCTCCTCCTCTTCCCCCACCTCTTCCTCCTCCTTATTCTTCCTCCTCCTCCTTCTCCTCCTCTTCCTCTTCCTCCTCCTCTTCCTCCTACTCCTCCTCCTTCTCCTCCTCTTCCTCCTCCTCTTCCCCCACCTCTTCCTCCTCCTTCTTCTTCCTCCTACTCCTCCTCCTTCTCCTCTTACTCCTCCTCTTCCTCCTACTCCTCCTCCTCCTCTTCCTCCTCCTCTTCCCCCACCTCCTCCTTCTTCTTCCTCCTACTCCTCCTCCTTCTCCCCACTTCCTCCTCCTCCTCCCCCCACCTCTTCCTCCTCCTTCTCCCCCACTTCCTCCTCCTCGTCCTCCCCCACCTCTTCACACACAAGCGAGAGTGAGAGAGACCATATTAGAGACACATTTTCCCCTCAGATTACACAGATCCACAAAGAATTCGGAAAACAAATCCAATATTGAGAAACTCCCATATCTACTGGGTTTAAGTACCACAGCGTGACATCACAGCAGCAAGATGTGTGACCTGTTGCCACAAGAAAAGGTCAACTAGTGAAGAACAAACACCATTGTCAATACAACCCGTATTTAGGTTCTATAAAGGTTCTGTTTTAGGACCACTATTGTTTTCACTATATATTTTACCTCTTGGGGATGTTATTCGAAAACATAATGTAAACTTTCACTGCTATGCGGATGACACACAGCTGTACATTTCAATGAAACATGGTGAAGCCCCAAAATTGCCCTCGCTAGAAGCATGTGTTTCAGACATAAGGAAGTGGATGGCTGCAAACTTTCTACTATTAAACTCGGACAAAACAGAGATGCTTGTTCTAGGTCCCAAGAAACAAAGAGATCTTCTGTTGAATCTGACAATTAATCTTAATGGTTGTACAGTCGTCTCAAATAAAACTGTGAAGGACCTCGGCGTTACTCTGGACCCTGATCTCTCTTTTGAAGAACATATCAAGACCATTTCGAGGACAGCTTTTTCCATCTACGTAACATTGCAAAAATCAGAAACTTTCTGTCCAAAAATGATGCAGAAAAATTAATCCATGCTTTTGTCACTTCTAGGTTAGACTACTGCAATGCTCTATTTTCCGGCTACCCGGATAAAGCACTAAATAAACTTCAGTTAGTGCTAAATACGGCTGCTAGAATCCTGACTAGAACCAAAAAAAAATTTGATCATATTACTCCAGTGCTAGCCTCTCTACACTGGCTTCCTGTCAAAGCAAGGGCTGATTTCAAGGTTTTACTGCTAACCTACAAAGCATTACATGGGCTTGCTCCTACCTACCTCTCTGATTTGGTCCTGCCGTACATACCTACACGTACGCTACGGTCACAAGACGCAGGCCTCCTAATTGTCCCTAGAATTTCTAAGCAAACAGCTGGAGGCAGGGCTTTCTCCTATAGAGCTCCATTTTTATGGAACGGTCTGCCTACCCATGTCAGAGACGCAAACTCGGTCTCAACCTTTAAGTCTTTACTGAAGACTCATCTCTTCAGTGGGTCATATGATTGAGTGTAGTCTGGCCCAGGAGTGGGAAGGTGAACGGAAAGGCTCTGGAGCAACGAACCGCCCTTGCTGTCTCTGCCTGGCCGGTTCCCCTCTTTCCACTGGGATTCTCTGCCTCTAACCCTGTTACGGGGCTGAGTCACTGGCTTGCTGGGGCTCTCTCGTGCCGTCCCTGGGGGGTGCGTCACCTGGGTGGGTTGATTCACTGTTGTGGTCGGCCTGTCTGGGTTGCCCCCCTTGGGTTGTACCGTGGCGGAGATCTTTGTGGGCTATACTCGGCCTTGTCTCAGGATGGTAAGTTGGTGGTTGAAGATATCCCTCTAGTGGTGTGGGGGATGTGCTTTGGCAAAGTGGGTGGGGTTATATCCTTCCTGTTTGGCCCTGTCCGGGGTGTCCTCGGATGGGGCCACAGTGTCTCCTGACCCCTCCTGTCTCAGCCTCCAGTATTTATGCTGCAGTAGTTTATGTGTCGGGGGCTAGGGTCAGTTTGTTATATCTGGAGTACTTCTCCTGTCCTATTCGGTGTCCTGTGTGAATCTAAGTGTGCGTTCTCTAATTCTCTCCTTCTCTCTTTCTTTCTCTCTCTCGGAGGACCTGAGCCCTAGGACCATGTCCCAGGACTACCTGACATGAGGACTCCTTGCTGTCCCCAGTCCACCTGGCCATGCTCCTGCTCCAGTTTCAACTGACCTGAGCCCTAGGACCGTGCCCCAGGACTACCTGACATGAAGGCTCCTTGCTGTCCCCAGTCCACCTGACTGTGCTGCTGCTCCAGTTTCAACTGTTCTGCCTTATTATTATTCGACCATGCTGGTCATTTATGAACATTTGAACATCTTGGTCATGTTCTGTTATAATCTCTACCCGGCACAGCCAGAAGAGGACTGGCCACCCCACATAGCCCGGTTCCTCTCTAGGTTTCTTCCTAGGTTTTGGCCTTTCTAGGGAGTTTTCCTAGCCACCGTGCTTTTACACCTGCATTGTTTGCTGTTTGGGGTTTTAGGCTGGGTTTCTGTACAGCACTTTGAGATATCAGCTGATGTACGAAGGGCTATATAAATAAATTTGATTTGATTTGATTTATGTTTATTTATTTTCCCTTTTGTACTTTAACCCATTGTTATAACACTACATATGACATTTCACTTGCTTTGGCAATGTAAACATACAGTACCAGTCAAAAGTCTGGACACACCTACTCATTCCAGGGTTTTTCTTTATTTTTTACTGTTTTCTACATTGTAGAATAATAGTGAAGACATCACAACTATGAAATAACACATATGGAGTCATGTAGTAACCAAAAAAGTGTTAAACAAATCAAAAATTATTTTATCTTTTAAATTATTCAAAGGAGCCCTCCCTTGGCTTTGATGACAGCTTTGCACAATCTTGGCGTTCTCTCAACCAGCTTCATGAGGAATGCTTTTCCAACAGTCTTGAAGGAGTTCCCACATATGCTGAGCACTTGTTGGCTGCTTTTCCTTCACTCTGCGGTCCAGCTCATCCCAAACCATCTCAATTGGGTTGAGGTCGGGTGATTGTGGAGGCCAGGTCATCACTCTCCATCTTGGTAAAATAGCCTTTACACGGGATGGAGGTGTGTTTTAGGTCACAGTCCTGTTTAAAAACAAATTATAGTCCCACTATGTGCAAACGAGATGGGATGGTGTATTGTTGCAGAATGCTGTGGTAGCCATGTGCTTTGAATTCTAAATAAATCACAGACAGTGTCACCAGCAAAGCAGCCACACACCACCACACCTCCTCCTCCTCCTCCATGCTTCACGGTGGGAACACACATGCGGAGATCATCCGTTCACCTACTCTGCGTCTCACAGAGGTTAGAACCAAAAATCTCAAATTAGGACTCCAGACCAAAGGACAGATTTCCACCGGTCTAATGTTCATTGCTCGTGTTTCTTGGGCCAAGCAAGTCTCTTCTTCTTATTGGTGTCCTTTAGAAGTGGTTTCTTCGCAGCAATTCGACCATAAAGGCCTGATTCACACAGTCTCCTCTGAACAGTTGATGTTGAGATGTGTCTGTTACTTGAACTCTGTGAAGCATTTATTTGGGCTGCAATCTGAGGTGCAGTTAACTCTAATGAACGTATCCTCTGCAGCAGAGGTAACTCTGAGTCTTCATTTCCTGTGGCGGTCCTCATGAGAGTCAGTTTTCATCATAGCGCTTGATGGTTTTTGCGACTGCAGTTGAAGAAACGTTCAAAGTTCTTGAAATGGACTGACCTTCATGTCTTAAAGTAATGATGGACTGACCTTCATGTCTTAAAGTAATGATGAACTGTCGTTTCTCTTTGCTTATTTGAGTTGTTCTTGGCATAATATGGACTTGGTCTTTAACCAATTATGGCCAAGTATACCCCCTACCTTGTCACAACACAACTGATTTTGAGAGAGGTGTGGGGTAGAGAGGGTGGGGGGTGGCAGAGAGGGGTGGGGGCACCTACATATAAACGGTGCTCTGGGAGTATCCTGATGTGAGGCCGGCTTTGTGTCAGAATACAGCTAGTGTCAGTAGGGCAGGAGAACAGACTTGGTGGTGTGTGTGTGTGTGTGTGTGTGTGTGTGTGTGTGTGTGTGTGTGTGTGTGTGTGTGTGTGTGTGTGTGTGTGTGTGTGTGTGTGTGTG
Source organism: Oncorhynchus keta (assembly GCF_023373465.1). NCBI lineage: Eukaryota > Metazoa > Chordata > Actinopteri > Salmoniformes > Salmonidae > Oncorhynchus > Oncorhynchus keta. Next base: position 68,150 of record NW_026281057.1, read on the forward strand.
TGTGTGTGTGTGTGTGTGTGTGTGTGTGTGTGTGTGTGTGTTTGACTTTTCACTTGTATAAAAGGCATGGTGACCTCTTGATCTGGGGGGTTGAAATTGAGGACACCACTGGGTCTCTTCTCATGTTCTCGTTATTGAAAAACATATTCACTTATAACACACAGATCTCATAACACACAAATCTTAGAACACATAGATCTCATAACACACAGATCTCATAACACACAGATCTTAGAACACACAGATCTCATAACACACAGATCTTAGAACACACAGATCTCATAACACACAGATCTCATAACACACAGATGTTAGAACACACAGATCTTAGAACACATAGATCTTAGAACACACAGATATTAGAACACACAGAGCTTAGAACACACAGATCTTAGAACACACAGATCTCATAACACACAGATCTGCTGTAGGATTGTGTCTGTGTGCTGCAGATAACAGCGTTGACCTGAACCCTCAGCTGTGTTTTCAGTCAGTACACATTCTCATGATTCAGGCTTTCCACAGAGCTTCCCCATGGTGAGAGAGTATGCCACCCCTGAGTTGGAGAAAGTGTGGTGTGTGTGTGTGTGTGTGTGTGTGTGTGTGTGTGTGTGTGTGTGTGTGTGTGTGTGTGTGTGTGTGTGTGTGTGTGTGTGTGTGTGTGTGTGTGTGTGTGTGTGTGTGTGTGTCTGTGTCTGTGTCTGTGCGTGTGTGTATATTCTGTTATCTACTTCCTGTTCTCGTATTAGTCATACTGTATATCCTGGTATCTACATTCTTGTTAGTTTGGGACTTTTCTATTGAGTGTTTGATTCTTGATTGATATTGTTATTGATATTGATATTGTTGTTGATATTGTTATTGTTATTGTTATTGTTATTGATATTGTTGTTGATATTGATATTGGTATTGGTATTGATATTGTTATTGTTATTGATATTGTTAGTGGTATTGTTATTGTTGTGAAAGCGTCAGCTAAATGGCATATATTATTGTTGTTATTGATATTGTTGTTGATATTGCTATTGTTGTTGTTATTGTTGTTGTTATTGTTATTGTTGTTGATATTGTTATTTATATTGTTGTTCGTATTGGCATTGTTACTGTTATTGATATTAATATTGTTGTTGATATTGTTATTGATATTGTTATTGATATTGTTGTTGATATTGTTATTGATATTGTTATTGTTGTTGTTATTGTTATTGTTGTTGATATTGTTATTTATATTGTTGTTCGTATTGGCATTGTTACTGTTATTGATATTAATATTGTTGTTGATATTGTTGTTGTTTGTGTTATTGATATTGTTGTTGTTATTGTTAGTGTTATTGTTTATGATATTGTTATTGTTGTTGTTGTTGATATTGTTGTTGTTGATATTGTTATTGTTATTGATATTAATATTGTTATTGTTGTTGATATTGTTGTTGTTGTTGATATTGTTATTGTTATTGTTATTGATATTAATATTGTTATTGTTGTTGATATTGTTATTGTTGTTAGTGTTATTGATATTGTTATTGTTGTTAGTGTTATTGATATTGTTATTGTTGTTAGTGTTATTGATATTGTTATTGTTGTTGATATTGTTCATGATATTGTTATTGTTCTTGCGCTGCGTTGTTGAGGAGAGTTAGCGAGCAGGAATTCCAGTGTACCGTGTTCACGTGACCAATAAAGTTTGATTTGATGGTAGTGTGTATAAAGTCACTTATTGGCTCTAACAGTCTTCTGCCAGTCCAAAGTAAAGCTGCTTTAAATACATTCTCAAGATGGGAAAATGGCATCAGTGTGTGTGTGGGCACGGTGTGTGTGTGTGGGCACGGTGTGTGTGTGTGGGCACGGTGTGTGTGTGTAAGTGTGTGTGTGTGTGTGTGTTGTGTGTGGGCATGGTGTGTGTGTGTATTTGTGGGCATGGTGTGTGTGTGTGTGTGTGTGTGTGTGCGTGTGTGTGTGGGGGGCATGTGTGTGTGTGTGTGTATTTGTGTGTGTGTGTGTGTGTGTGTCTGTGTGTGTGTCTGTGTGTGTGTGTCTGTGTGTGTGTGTGTGTGTGTGTGTGTGTGTGTGTGTGTGTGTGTGTGTGTGTGTGTGTGTGTGTGTGTGTGTGTGTCTGTGTGTGTGTGTGTGTGTGTGTGTGTGTGTGTGTGTGTGTGTGTGTGTGTGTGTGTGTATCTGTGTGTGTGTGTGTGTGTGTGTGTGTGTGTGTGTGTGTGTGTGTGTGTATCTGTGTGTGTGTGTGTGTGTATCTGTGTGTGTGTGTGTGTGTGTGTGTATCTGTGTGTGTGTGTGTGTGTGTGTGTGTGTGTGTGTGTGTGTGTGTGTGTGTGTGTGTGTGTGTGTGTATCTGTGTGTGTGTGTGTGTGTGTGTGTATCTGTGTGTGTATGTGTGTGTGTATCTGTGTGTGTGTGTGTGTGTGTGTGTGTGTGTGTGTGTGTGTGTGTGTGTGTGTGTGTGTGTGTGTGTGTCTGTGTGTGTGTGTGTGTGTGTGTGTGTATCTGTGTGTGTGTGTGTGTGTGTATCTGTGTGTGTGTGTGTGTGTGTGTGTATCTGTGTGTGTGTGTGTGTGTGTGTGTGTGTGTGTGTGTGTGTGTGTGTGTGTGTGTATCTGTGTGTGTGTGTGTGTGTGTGTGTGTGTGTGTGTGTGTGTGTGTGTGTGTGTATCTGTGTGTGTGTGTGTGTGTGTGTGTGTGTGGGTGTATCTGTGTGTGTGTGTGTGTGTATGTGTGTGTGTGTGTGTGTGTGTGTGTGTGTGTATCTGTGTGTGTCCCGCCCACTGCTCACCTCTTGTGTGTAGTCCTCTGTGTTTCTCTCTCAGTGATCTGGTCTCAACACATTGTTTGGCTTCATGTTCTCCCAATGTGAGTTAGTACAGGACAGAACCCAGATGGCTGTCTCACTGTTGGACAGGACTGAGCTGTACACTCTGTGTGTGTGTGTGTGTGTGTGTGTGTGTGTGTGTGTGTGTGTGTGTGTGTGTGTGTGTGTGTGTGTGTGTGTGTGTGTGTGTGTGTGTGTGTGTGTGTGTGTGTGTGTGGACAGTACTGAAGGAGTGGAACCACCATTTCTCTGCTGGACCAGGAAGCTGTGAATCAGCTGGCTCTTTGTGGACCAGGAAGCTGTGATTCAGCTGGCTCTCTGTGGACCAGGAAGCTATTAAACAGCTGGCTCTTTGTGGACCAGGAAGCTGTGATTCAGCTGGCTCTCTGTGGACCAGGAAGCTGTGAATCAGCTGGCTCTCTGTGGACCAGGAAGCTGTGAATCAGCTGGCTCTATGTGGACCAGGGAGCTGTAAATCAGCTGGCTCTATGTGGACCAGGGAGCTGTGAATCAGCTGGCTCTATGTGGACCAGGAAGCTGTGAATCAGCTGGCTCTTTGTGGACCAGGAAGCTGTGATTCAGCTGGCTCTCTGTGGACCAGGAAGCTATTAAACAGCTGGCTCTTTGTGGACCAGGAAGCTGTGATTCAGCTGGCTCTCTGTGGACCAGGAAGCTGTGAATCAGCTGGCTCTCTGTGGACCAGGAAGCTGTGAATCAGCTGGCTCTCTGTGGACCAGGAAGCTGTGAATCAGCTGGCTCTCTGTGGACCAGGGAGCTGTGAATCAGCTGGCTCTCTGTGGACCAGGGAGCTGTGAATCAGCTGGTTCTCTGTGAACCAGGAAGCTATGAATCAGCTGGCTCTCTGGTGACCAGGAAGCTGTGAATCAGCTGGCTCTCTGTGGACCAGGAAGCTGTGAATCAGCTGGCTCTCTGTGGACCAGGAAGCTGTGAATCAGCCTGTTCTCTGTAGGCCCTACCAAGTCTGTCTGGTCCATAGTTCCTGGTAGGTTCTGGTCTGTACTGTTATATAGGCCCTACCAAGTCTGTCTGGTCCATAGTTCCTGGTAGGTTCTGGTCTGTACTGTTATATAGGCCCTACCAAGTCTGTCTGGTCCATAGTTCCTGGTAGGTTCTGGTCTGTACTGTTATATAGGCCCTACCAAGTCTCTCTGGTCCATAGTTCCTGGTAGGTTCTGGTCTGTACTGTTATATAGGCCCTACCAAGTCTGTCTGGTCCATAGTTCCTGGTAGGTTCTGGTCTGTACTGTTATATAGGCCCTACCAAGTCTGTCTGGTCCATAGTTCCTGGTAGGTTCTGGTCTGTACTGTTATATAGGCCCTACCAAGTCTCTCTGGTCCATAGTTCCTGGTAGGTTCTGGTCTGTACTGTTATATAGGCCCTACCAAGTCTCTCTGGTCCATAGTTCCTGGTAGGTTCTGGTCTGTACTGTTATATAGGCCCTACCAAGTCTCTCTGGTCCATAGTTCCTGGTAGGTTCTGGTAGATTTAAAAACAAAACAAAATACCAACGTTTGTTTGTCGCGTTATGTTCAGAAATCCACAGGAAAGAGCGGTCACCACAACGCAGACATATATTCCAAATAATATCCATAATGTCCACAGAAACATGTCAATCTTCAGGTAGTTTTTAAAATATATATTTGATAATATATCAACCGAATGTGTAGCTCTTTCAATAACAGCGGGAGGAACAATGGCGGCTTTACAAAAACTCACTCTGAGAGCCCCCACCTGTCCACTTACGCAATGTGATCCTTCACGCTCATCTTTCAAAATAAAAGCCTGAAATTATGTCTAAGGACTGTTGACAACTTAGGGAAGCCATGGAAACAGGAATCTGGTTGATATCCCTTTAAATGGAGGATAGGCATGCATAGGAACAGAGAGGTTTCAAAATAAGAGGCACTTCCTGATTGGATTTCCCTCAGGCTTTCGCCTGCAATATCAGTTCTGTTATACTCACAGACAATATTTTTACAGAGTGTTTTCTATCCTAATCTGACAATTATATGCATTATTCTAGTTTCTGGGGCTGAGAAATAGGTAGTTTCAAATGGGTACTTTTTTAGGCAAAAACGAAAATACTGCCCCCTACACTCAACATGTTAATGGAGGAGAGAGAGTTGTTTGTTGTTGTCGTAGTTAATGGAGGAGAGAGAGTTGTTTGTTGTTGTCGTAGTTAATGGAGGAGAGAGAGTTGTTTGTTGTTGTCGTATTTAATGGAGGAGAGAGAGTTGTTTGTTGTTGTCGTATTTAATGGAGGAGAGAGAGTTGTTTGTTGTTGTCGTATTTAATGGAGGAGAGAGAGTTGTTTGTTGTTGTCGTATTTAATGGAGGAGAGAGAGTTGTTTGTTGTTGTCATATTTAATGGAGGAGAGAGAGTTGTTTGTTGTTGTCGTATTTAATGGAGGAGAGGGAGTTGTTTGTTGTTGTCGTATTTAATGGAGGAGAGAGAGTTGTTTGTTGTTGTCATATTTTATTGAGGTATTTCTTGGTGGGAGTGATACACTCTGCTGCACGGCAGGTATCAGTGAGAGGTAAGGAATCCTTCTTCAACTCATTCTGAGGTAGTTAAAGGTTGTAGTGATATGAATCAGCTGGGAGAAACATGGAGATGATACTGAATATCTACGAAGAGAAAGAAAGGTCCCTGCTTTCACAACTGAGAGGAAGCGTATCGGTGTTAGAGACAGCTTTTCATCATGAATACCGTCAGCTACAGAGACACACAGCTTTTCATCATGAATACCGTCAGTTACAGAGACACACAGCTTTTCATCATGAATACCGTCAGCTACAGAGACACACAGCTTTTCATCATGAATACCGTCAGCTACAGAGACACACAGCTTTTCATCATGAATACCGTCAGTTACAGAGACACACAGCTTTTCATCATGAATACCGTCAGCTACAGAGACACACAGCTTTTCATCATGAATACCGTCAGTTAGAGACACACAGCTTTTCATCATGAATACCGTCAGTTACAGAGACACACAGCTTTTCATCATGAATACCGTCAGTTAGAGACACACAGCTTTTCATCATGAATACCGTCAGTTAGAGACACACAGCTTTTCATCATGAATACCGTCAGTTACAGAGACACACAGCTTTTCATCATGAATACCGTCAGCTACAGAGACACACAGCTTTTCATCATGAATAACGTCAGTTAGAGACACAGCTTTTCATCATGAATACTGTCAGTTACAGAGACACACAGCTCTACATCATGAATACCGTCAGTTAGAGACACACAGCTTTTCATCATGAATACCGTCAGTTAGAGAGACACATCTTTTCATCATGAATACCGTCAGTTACAGAGACACACAGCTTTTCATCCTGAATACCCTCAGTTACAGAGACACACAGCTTTTCATCATGAATACTGTCAGTTACAGAGACACACAGCTTTTCATCATGAATACCGTCAGTTACCGAGACACACAGCTTTTCAACCTTGAATACCATCAGTTACAGAGACACACAGCTTTTCATCATGAATACCATCAGTTACAGAGACACACAGCTTTTCATCATGAATACCGTCAGTTAGAGACACACAGCTTTTCATCATGAATACCCTCAGTTACAGAGACACACAGCTTTTCATCATGAATACCGTCAGTTAGAGAGACACACAAGTTTTCATCATGAATACCGTCAGTTAGAGACACACAGCTTTTCATCATGAATACCCTCAGTTACAGAGACACACAGCTTTTCATCATGAATACCGTCAGGTAGAGAGACACACAAGTTTTCATCATGAATACCGTCAGTTAGAGACACACAGCTTTTCATCATGAATACCGTCAGTTAGAGAGACACACAGCTTTTCATCATGAATACCGTCAGTTAGAGAGACACACAGCTTTTCATCATGAATACCGTCAGTTAGAGAGACACACAAGTTTTCATCATGAATACCGTCAGTTAGAGAGACACACAAGTTTTCATCATGAATACCGTCAGTTAGAGAGACACACAAGTTTTCATCATGAATACCGTCAGTTAGAGAGACACACAAGTTTTCATCATGAATACCCTCAGCTACAGAGACACACAAGTTTTCATCATGAATACCCTCAGTTACAGAGACACACAAGTTTTCATCATGAATACCGTCAGTTAGAGAGACACACAAGTTTTCATCATCAATACCCTCAGCTACAGAGACACACAAGTTTTCATCATGAATACCATCAGTTAGAGAGACACACAAGTTTTCATCATGAATACCATCAGTTAGAGAGACACACAGCTTTTCATCATGAATACCATCAGTTACACAGACACACAGCTTTTCATCATGAATACCATCAGTTACAGAGACACACAGCTTTTCATCATGAATACCATCAGTTACACAGACACACAGCTTTTCATCATGAATACCATCAGTTACAGAGACACACAGCTTTTCATCATGAATACCATCAGTTACACAGACACACAGCTTTTCATCATGAATACCATCAGTTACAGAGACACACAAGTTTTCATCATGAATACCATCAGTTAGAGAGACACACAGCTTTTCATCATGAATACCATCAGTTACACAGACACACAGCTTTTCATCATGAATACCATCAGTTACACAGACACACAGCTTTTCATCATGAATACCATCAGTTACAGAGACACACAGCTTTTCATCATGAATACCATCAGTTACAGAGACACACAGCTTTTCATCATGAATACCATCAGTTACAGAGACACACAGCTTTTCATCATGAATACCATCAGTTACAGAGACACACAGCTTTTCATCATGAATACCATCAGTTACAGAGACACACAGCTTTTCATCATGAATACCATCAGTTACAGAGACACACAGCTTTTCATCATGAATACCATCAGTTACAGAGACACACAGCTTTTCATCATGAATACCATCAGTTACAGAGACACACAGCTTTTCATCATGAATACCATCAGTTACACAGACACACAGCTTTTCATCATGAATACCATCAGTTACAGAGACACACAAGTTTTCATCATGAATACCATCAGTTAGAGAGACACACAGCTTTTCATCATGAATACCATCAGTTACACAGACACACAGCTTTTCATCATGAATACCATCAGTTACACAGACACACAGCTTTTCATCATGAATACCATCAGTTACAGAGACACACAGCTTTTCATCATGAATACCATCAGTTACAGAGACACACAGCTTTTCATCATGAATACCATCAGTTACAGAGACACACAGCTTTTCATCATGAATACCATCAGTTACAGAGACACACAGCTTTTCATCATGAATACCATCAGTTACAGAGACACACAGCTTTTCATCATGAATACCATCAGTTACAGAGACACACAGCTTTTCATCATGAATACCATCAGTTACAGAGACACACAGCTTTTCATCATGAATACCATCAGTTACAGAGACACACAGCTTTTCATCATGAATACCATCAGTTACAGAGACACACAGCTTTTCATCATGAATACCATCAGTTACACAGACACACAGCTTTTCATCATGAATACCATCAGTTACAGAGACACACAAGTTTTCATCATGAATACCATCAGTTAGAGAGACACACAGCTTTTCATCATGAATACCATCAGTTACACAGACACACAGCTTTTCATCATGAATACCATCAGTTACACAGACACACAGCTTTTCATCATGAATACCATCAGTTACAGAGACACACAGCTTTTCATCATGAATACCATCAGTTACAGAGACACACAGCTTTTCATCATGAATACCATCAGTTACAGAGACACACAGCTTTTCATCATGAATACCTGTCACTTACAGAGACACACAGCTTTTCATCATGAATACCATCAGTTACAGAGACACACAGCTTTTCATCATGAATACCATCAGTTACAGAGACACACAGCTTTTCATCATGAATACCATCAGTTACAGAGACACACAGCTTTTCATCATGAATACCATCAGTTACAGAGACACACAGCTTTTCATCATGAATACCATCAGTTACACAGACACACAGCTTTTCATCATGAATACCATCAGTTACAGAGACACACATCTTTTCATCATGAATACCATCAGTTACAGAGACACACAGCTTTTCATCATGAATACCATCAGTTACAGAGACACACAGCTTTTCATCATGAATACCTGTCAGTTACAGAGACACACAGCTTTTCATCATGAATACCATCAGTTACAGAGACACACAGCTTTTCATCATGAATACCATCAGTTACAGAGACACACAGCTTTTCATCATGAATACCGTCAGTTAGAGACACACAGCTTTTCATCATGAATACCGTCAGTTAGAGACACACAGCTTTTCATCATGAATACCGTCAGTTAGAGAGACACACATCTTTTCATCATGAATACCGTCAGTTACAGAGACACACAGCTTTTCATCCTGAATACCCTCAGTTACAGAGACACACAGCTTTTCATCATGAATACTGTCAGTTACAGAGACACACAGCTTTTCATCATGAATACCGTCAGTTACCGAGACACACAGCTTTTCAACCTTGAATACCATCAGTTACAGAGACACACAGCTTTTCATCATGAATACCATCAGTTACAGAGACACACAGCTTTTCATCATGAATACCGTCAGTTAGAGACACACAGCTTTTCATCATGAATACCCTCAGTTACAGAGACACACAGCTTTTCATCATGAATACCGTCAGTTAGAGACACACAAGTTTTCATCATGAATACCGTCAGTTAGAGACACACAGCTTTTCATCATGAATACCCTCAGTTACAGAGACACACAGCTTTTCATCATGAATACCGTCAGTTAGAGAGACACACAAGTTTTCATCATGAATACCATCAGTTACAGAGACACACAGCTTTTCATCATGAATACCTGTCAGTTACAGAGACACACAGCTTTTCATCATGAATACCATCAGTTACAGAGACACACAGCTTTTCATCATGAATACCATCAGTTACAGAGACACACAGCTTTTCATCATGAATACCGTCAGTTAGAGACACACAGCTTTTCATCATGAATACCGTCAGTTAGAGACACACAGCTTTTCATCATGAATACCGTCAGTTAGAGAGACACACATCTTTTCATCATGAATACCGTCAGTTACAGAGACACACAGCTTTTCATCCTGAATACCCTCAGTTACAGAGACACACAGCTTTTCATCATGAATACTGTCAGTTACAGAGACACACAGCTTTTCATCATGAATACCGTCAGTTACCGAGACACACAGCTTTTCAACCTTGAATACCATCAGTTACAGAGACACACAGCTTTTCATCATGAATACCATCAGTTACAGAGACACACAGCTTTTCATCATGAATACCGTCAGTTAGAGACACACAGCTTTTCATCATGAATACCCTCAGTTACAGAGACACACAGCTTTTCATCATGAATACCGTCAGTTAGAGAGACACACAAGTTTTCATCATGAATACCGTCAGTTAGAGACACACAGCTTTTCATCATGAATACCCTCAGTTACAGAGACACACAGCTTTTCATCATGAATACCGTCAGTTAGAGAGACACACAAGTTTTCATCATGAATACCGTCAGTTAGAGACACACAGCTTTTCATCATGAATACCGTCAGTTAGAGAGACACACAGCTTTTCATCATGAATACCGTCAGTTAGAGAGACACACAGCTTTTCATCATGAATACCGTCAGTTAGAGAGACACACAAGTTTTCATCATGAATACCGTCAGTTAGAGACACACAGCTTTTCATCATGAATACCCTCAGTTACAGAGACACACAGCTTTTCATCATGAATACCGTCAGTTAGAGAGACACACAAGTTTTCATCATGAATACCGTCAGTTAGAGACACACAGCTTTTCATCATGAATACCCTCAGTTACAGAGACACACAGCTTTTCATCATGAATACCGTCAGTTAGAGAGACACACAAGTTTTCATCATGAATACCGTCAGTTAGAGACACACAGCTTTTCATCATGAATACCGTCAGTTAGAGAGACACACAGCTTTTCATCATGAATACCGTCAGTTAGAGACACACAGCTTTTCATCATGAATACCGTCAGTTAGAGACACACAAGTTTTCATCATGAATACCGTCAGTTAGAGAGACACACAAGTTTTCATCATGAATACCGTCAGTTAGAGAGACACACAAGTTTTCATCATGAATACCCTCAGCTACAGAGACACACAAGTTTTCATCATGAATACCCTCAGTTACAGAGACACACAAGTTTTCATCATGAATACCGTCAGTTAGAGAGACACACAAGTTTTCATCATCAATACCCTCAGCTACAGAGACACACAAGTTTTCATCATGAATACCATCAGTTAGAGAGACACACAAGTTTTCATCATGAATACCATCAGTTAGAGAGACACACAGCTTTTCATCATGAATACCATCAGTTACACAGACACACAGCTTTTCATCATGAATACCATCAGTTACAGAGACACACAGCTTTTCATCATGAATACCATCAGTTACACAGACACACAGCTTTTCATCATGAATACCATCAGTTACAGAGACACACAGCTTTTCATCATGAATACCATCAGTTACACAGACACACAGCTTTTCATCATGAATACCATCAGTTACAGAGACACACAAGTTTTCATCATGAATACCATCAGTTACACAGACACACAGCTTTTCATCATGAATACCATCAGTTACAGAGACACACAGCTTTTCATCATGAATACCATCAGTTACAGAGACACACAGCTTTTCATCATGAATACCATCAGTTACAGAGACACACAGCTTTTCATCATGAATACCATCAGTTACAGAGACACACAGCTTTTCATCATGAATACCATCAGTTACAGAGACACACAGCTTTTCATCATGAATACCATCAGTTACAGAGACACACAGCTTTTCATCATGAATACCATCAGTTACAGAGACACACAGCTTTTCATCATGAATACCATCAGTTACAGAGACACACAGCTTTTCATCATGAATACCATCAGTTACACAGACACACAGCTTTTCATCATGAATACCATCAGTTACAGAGACACACAAGTTTTCATCATGAATACCATCAGTTAGAGAGACACACAGCTTTTCATCATGAATACCATCAGTTACACAGACACACAGCTTTTCATCATGAATACCATCAGTTACACAGACACACAGCTTTTCATCATGAATACCATCAGTTACAGAGACACACAGCTTTTCATCATGAATACCATCAGTTACAGAGACACACAGCTTTTCATCATGAATACCATCAGTTACAGAGACACACAGCTTTTCATCATGAATACCTGTCAGTTACAGAGACACACAGCTTTTCATCATGAATACCATCAGTTACAGAGACACACAGCTTTTCATCATGAATACCATCAGTTACAGAGACACACAGCTTTTCATCATGAATACCATCAGTTACAGAGACACACAGCTTTTCATCATGAATACCATCAGTTACAGAGACACACAGCTTTTCATCATGAATACCATCAGTTACACAGACACACAGCTTTTCATCATGAATACCATCAGTTACAGAGACACACATCTTTTCATCATGAATACCATCAGTTACAGAGACACACAGCTTTTCATCATGAATACCATCAGTTACAGAGACACACAGCTTTTCATCATGAATACCTGTCAGTTACAGAGACACACAGCTTTTCATCATGAATACCATCAGTTACAGAGACACACAGCTTTTCATCATGAATACCATCAGTTACAGAGACACACAGCTTTTCATCATGAATACCGTCAGTTAGAGACACACAGCTTTTCATCATGAATACCGTCAGTTAGAGACACACAGCTTTTCATCATGAATACCGTCAGTTAGAGACACACAGCTTTTCATCATAAATACCATCAGTTACAGAGACACACAGCTTTTCATCATGAATACCATCAGTTACACAGACACACAGCTTTTCATCATGAATACCATCAGTTACAGAGACACACAAGTTTTCATCATGAATACCATCAGTTAGAGAGACACACAGCTTTTCATCATGAATACCATCAGTTACACAGACACACAGCTTTTCATCATGAATACCATCAGTTACACAGACACACAGCTTTTCATCATGAATACCATCAGTTACAGAGACACACAGCTTTTCATCATGAATACCATCAGTTACAGAGACACACAGCTTTTCATCATGAATACCATCAGTTACAGAGACACACAGCTTTTCATCATGAATACCATCAGTTACAGAGACACACAGCTTTTCATCATGAATACCATCAGTTACAGAGACACACAGCTTTTCATCATGAATACCATCAGTTACAGAGACACACAGCTTTTCATCATGAATACCATCAGTTACAGAGACACACAGCTTTTCATCATGAATACCATCAGTTACAGAGACACACAGCTTTTCATCATGAATACCATCAGTTACAGAGACACACAGCTTTTCATCATGAATACCATCAGTTACACAGACACACAGCTTTTCATCATGAATACCATCAGTTACAGAGACACACAAGTTTTCATCATGAATACCATCAGTTAGAGAGACACACAGCTTTTCATCATGAATACCATCAGTTACACAGACACACAGCTTTTCATCATGAATACCATCAGTTACACAGACACACAGCTTTTCATCATGAATACCTATCAGTTACAGAGACACACAGCTTTTCATCATGAATACCATCAGTTACAGAGACACACAGCTTTTCATCATGAATACCATCAGTTACAGAGACACACAGCTTTTCATCATGAATACTGTCAGTTACAGAGACACACAGCTTTTCATCATGAATACTGTCAGTTACAGAGACACACAGCTTTTCATCATGAATACCATCAGTTACAGAGACACACAGCTTTTCATCATGAATACCGTCAGTTATAGAGACACACAGCTTTTCATCATGAATACCATCAGTTACAGAGACACACAGCTTTTCATCATGAATACCATCAGTTACAGAGACACACAGCTTTTCATCATGAATACCATCAGTTACACAGACACACAGCTTTTCATCATGAATACCATCAGTTACAGAGACACACATCTTTTCATCATGAATACCATCAGTTACAGAGACACACAGCTTTTCATCATGAATACCATCAGTTACAGAGACACACAGCTTTTCATCATGAATACCTGTCAGTTACAGAGACACACAGCTTTTCATCATGAATACCGTCAGTTACAGAGACACACAGCTTTTCATCATGAATACCATCAGTTACAGAGACACACAGCTTTTCATCATGAATACCGTCAGTTAGAGACACACAGCTTTTCATCATGAATACCGTCAGTTAGAGACACACAGCTTTTCATCATGAATACCGTCAGTTAGAGACACACAGCTTTTCATCATGAATACCATCAGTTACAGAGACACACAGCTTTTCATCATGAATACCATCAGTTACAGAGACACACAGCTTTTCATCATGAATACCATCAGTTACACAGACACACAGCTTTTCATCATGAATACCATCAGTTACAGAGACACACAAGTTTTCATCATGAATACCATCAGTTACACAGACACACAGCTTTTCATCATGAATACCATCAGTTACACAGACACACAGCTTTTCATCATGAATACCATCAGTTACAGAGACACACAGCTTTTCATCATGAATACCATCAGTTACACAGACACACAGCTTTTCATCATGAATACCATCAGTTACACAGACACACAGCTTTTCATCATGAATACCATCAGTTACAGAGACACACAGCTTTTCATCATGAATACCATCAGTTACAGAGACACACAGCTTTTCATCATGAATACCATCAGTTACAGAGACACACAGCTTTTCATCATGAATACCATCAGTTACAGAGACACACAGCTTTTCATCATGAATACCATCAGTTACAGAGACACACAGCTTTTCATCATGAATACCATCAGTTACAGAGACACACAGCTTTTCATCATGAATACCATCAGTTACAGAGACACACAGCTTTTCATCATGAATACCATCAGTTACAGAGACACACAGCTTTTCATCATGAATACCATCAGTTACAGAGACACACAGCTTTTCATCATGAATACCATCAGTTACACAGACACACAGCTTTTCATCATGAATACCATCAGTTACAGAGACACACAAGTTTTCATCATGAATACCATCAGTTAGAGAGACACACAGCTTTTCATCATGAATACCATCAGTTACACAGACACACAGCTTTTCATCATGAATACCATCAGTTACACAGACACACAGCTTTTCATCATGAATACCATCAGTTACAGAGACACACAGCTTTTCATCATGAATACCATCAGTTACAGAGACACACAGCTTTTCATCATGAATACCATCAGTTACAGAGACACACAGCTTTTCATCATGAATACCGTCAGTTACAGAGACACACAGCTTTTCATCATGAATACTGTCAGTTACAGAGACACACAGCTTTTCATCATGAATACCATCAGTTACAGAGACACACAGCTTTTCATCATGAATACCGTCAGTTACAGAGACACACAGCTTTTCATCATGAATACCGTCAGTTACAGAGACACACAGCTTTACATCATGAATACCGTCAGTTACAGAGACACACAGCTTTTCATCATGAATACCATCAGTTACACAGACACACAGCTTTTCATCATGAATACCATCAGTTACAGAGACACACATCTTTTCATCATGAATACCATCAGTTACAGAGACACACAGCTTTTCATCATGAATACCATCAGTTACAGAGACACACAGCTTTTCATCATGAATACCTGTCAGTTACAGAGACACACAGCTTTTCATCATGAATACCGTCAGTTACAGAGACACACAGCTTTTCATCATGAATACCATCAGTTACAGAGACACACAGCTTTTCATCATGAATACCGTCAGTTAGAGACACACAGCTTTTCATCATGAATACCGTCAGTTAGAGACACACAGCTTTTCATCATGAATACCGTCAGTTAGAGACACACAGCTTTTCATCATGAATACCATCAGTTACAGAGACACACAGCTTTTCATCATGAATACCATCAGTTACAGAGACACACAGCTTTTCATCATGAATACCGTCAGTTACAGAGACACACAGCTTTTCATCATGAATACCGTCAGTTACAGAGACACACAGCTTTTCATCATGAAT
This sequence comes from Oncorhynchus keta, assembly GCF_023373465.1. NCBI lineage: Eukaryota > Metazoa > Chordata > Actinopteri > Salmoniformes > Salmonidae > Oncorhynchus > Oncorhynchus keta. The sequence goes on from NW_026281057.1 coordinate 84,213, forward strand.
ACCGTCAGCTACAGAGACACACAGCTTTTCATCATGAATACCGTCAGTTAGAGACACACAGCTTTTCATCATGAATACCGTCAGTTAGAGACACACAGCTTTTCATCATGAATACCGTCAGTTACAGAGACACACAGCTTTTCATCATGAATACCGTCAGTTACAGAGACACACAGCTTTTCATCATGAATACCGTCAGTTACAGAGACACACAGCTTTTCATCATGAATACCGTCAGTTAGAGACACACAGCTTTTCATCATGAATACCGTCAGTTAGAGACACACAGCTTTTCATCATGAATACCGTCAGTTACAGAGACACACAGCTTTTCATCATGAATACCGTCAGTTACAGAGACACACAGCTTTTCATCATGAATACCGTCAGTTAGAGACACACAGCTTTTCATCATGAATACCGTCAGTTAGAGACACACAGCTTTTCATCATGAATACCGTCAGTTACAGACACACAGCTTTTCATCATGAATACCGTCAGTTAGAGACACACAGCTTTTGATCATGAATACCGTCAGTTAGAGACACACAGCTTGTAAGTCGCTTTGGATAAAAGCGTCTGCTAAATGGCATATATTATTATTATTATTATTAATACCGTCAGTTACAGAGACACACAGCTTTTCATCATGAATACCTGTCAGTTACAGAGACACACAGCTTTTCATCATGAATACCATCAGTTACAGAGACACACAGCTTTTCATCATGAATACCATCAGTTACAGAGACACACAGCTTTTCATCATGAATACTGTCAGTTACAGAGACACACAGCTTTTCATCATGAATACTGTCAGTTAGAGACACACAGCTTTTCATCATGAATACCGTCAGTTAGAGACACACAGCTTTTCATCATGAATACCATCAGTTACAGAGACACACAGCTTTTCATCATGAATACCATCAGTTACAGAGACACACAGCTTTTCATCATGAATACCATCAGTTACACAGACACACAGCTTTTCATCATGAATACCATCAGTTACAGAGACACACAAGTTTTCATCATGAATACCATCAGTTACACAGACACACAGCTTTTCATCATGAATACCATCAGTTACACAGACACACAGCTTTTCATCATGAATACCATCAGTTACAGAGACACACAGCTTTTCATCATGAATACCATCAGTTACACAGACACACAGCTTTTCATCATGAATACCATCAGTTACACAGACACACAGCTTTTCATCATGAATACCATCAGTTACAGAGACACACAGCTTTTCATCATGAATACCATCAGTTACAGAGACACACAGCTTTTCATCATGAATACCATCAGTTACAGAGACACACAGCTTTTCATCATGAATACCATCAGTTACAGAGACACACAGCTTTTCATCATGAATACCATCAGTTACAGAGACACACAGCTTTTCATCATGAATACCATCAGTTACAGAGACACACAGCTTTTCATCATGAATACCATCAGTTACAGAGACACACAGCTTTTCATCATGAATACCATCAGTTACAGAGACACACAGCTTTTCATCATGAATACCATCAGTTACAGAGACACACAGCTTTTCATCATGAATACCATCAGTTACACAGACACACAGCTTTTCATCATGAATACCATCAGTTACAGAGACACACAGCTTTTCATCATGAATACCATCAGTTACAGAGACACACAGCTTTTCATCATGAATACCATCAGTTACAGAGACACACAGCTTTTCATCATGAATACCATCAGTTACAGAGACACACAGCTTTTCATCATGAATACCATCAGTTACAGAGACACACAGCTTTTCATCATGAATACCATCAGTTACAGAGACACACAGCTTTTCATCATGAATACCATCAGTTACAGAGACACACAGCTTTTCATCATGAATACCATCAGTTACAGAGACACACAGCTTTTCATCATGAATACCATCAGTTACAGAGACACACAGCTTTTCATCATGAATACCATCAGTTACAGAGACACACAGCTTTTCATCATGAATACCATCAGTTACAGAGACACACAGCTTTTCATCATGAATACCATCAGTTACACAGACACACAGCTTTTCATCATGAATACCATCAGTTACAGAGACACACAAGTTTTCATCATGAATACCATCAGTTAGAGAGACACACAGCTTTTCATCATGAATACCATCAGTTACACAGACACACAGCTTTTCATCATGAATACCATCAGTTACACAGACACACAGCTTTTCATCATGAATACCATCAGTTACAGAGACACACAGCTTTTCATCATGAATACCATCAGTTACAGAGACACACAGCTTTTCATCATGAATACCATCAGTTACAGAGACACACAGCTTTTCATCATGAATACCGTCAGTTACAGAGACACACAGCTTTTCATCATGAATACCTGTCAGTTACAGAGACACACAGCTTTTCATCATGAATACCATCAGTTACAGAGACACACAGCTTTTCATCATGAATACCATCAGTTACAGAGACACACAGCTTTTCATCATGAATACTGTCAGTTACAGAGACACACAGCTTTTCATCATGAATACTGTCAGTTACAGAGACACACAGCTTTTCATCATGAATACCATCAGTTACACAGACACACAGCTTTTCATCATGAATACCATCAGTTACAGAGACACACATCTTTTCATCATGAATACCATCAGTTACAGAGACACACAGCTTTTCATCATGAATACCATCAGTTACAGAGACACACAGCTTTTCATCATGAATACCTGTCAGTTACAGAGACACACAGCTTTTCATCATGAATACCATCAGTTACAGAGACACACAGCTTTTCATCATGAATACCATCAGTTACAGAGACACACAGCTTTTCATCATGAATACCGTCAGTTAGAGACACACAGCTTTTCATCATGAATACCGTCAGTTAGAGACACACAGCTTTTCATCATGAATACCGTCAGTTAGAGACACACAGCTTTTCATCATGAATACCGTCAGTTACAGAGACACACAGCTTTTCATCATGAATACCATCAGTTACAGAGACACACAGCTTTTCATCATGAATACCGTCAGTTACAGAGACACACAGCTTTTCATCATGAATACCGTCAGCTACAGAGACACACAGCTTTTCATCATGAATACCGTCAGCTACAGAGACACACAGCTTTTCATCATGAATACCGTCAGTTAGAGACACACAGCTTTTCATCATGAATACCGTCAGTTAGAGACACACAGCTTTTCATCATGAATACCGTCAGTTACAGAGACACACAGCTTTTCATCATGAATACCGTCAGTTACAGAGACACACAGCTTTTCATCATGAATACCGTCAGTTACAGACACACAGCTTTTCATCATGAATACCGTCAGTTAGAGACACACAGCTTTTCATCATGAATACCGTCAGTTAGAGACACACAGCTTTTCATCATGAATACCGTCAGTTACAGAGACACACAGCTTTTCATCATGAATACCGTCAGTTACAGAGACACACAGCTTTTCATCATGAATACCGTCAGTTAGAGACACACAGCTTTTCATCATGAATACCGTCAGTTAGAGACACACAGCTTTTCATCATGAATACCGTCAGCTACAGAGACACACAGCTTTTCATCATGAATACCGTCCCAGATCAACATCTCATCAGTAGACTGGCCACAGATTTTACCTTTAGATGTTTGGGATAATATTTTCCCGACAAACTGGAAGCTCAGCAGATGTGAAATAGTGAAATAGTCTTCATTAACAGCGTAAATTACATATATATATATATATATATATAATATTTATATCTATATATATATATATAATATCCTCTTCAAGGAATACCTAGGATAGGGTAAGTAATCCTTCTCACCCCCCTAAAAAGATCTAGATGCACTATTGTAAGTGGCTGTTCCACTGGATGTCATAAGGTGTATGCACCAATTTGTAAGTCGCTCTGGATAAGAGCGTCTGCTAAATGACTTAAATGTAAATATTTATATCGTGATGTCCAACAGTGTGACAGCAGAACAGAAGTCATCCTCTTCAGCAACATGATGCCCAGGGGCACCACGGGACACTGTTCTCCAGCCCACACACACACACACACACACGCACGCACGCACGCACACACACACACACACACACACACACACGCACGCACGCACGCACGCACGCACGCACGCACGCACGCACGCACGCACGCACGCACGCACGCACGCACGCACGCACGCACGCACACAGACACACACACACACACACACACACACACACACACACACGCGCACGCACGCACGCACACAGACACACACGCACGCACGCACGCACACAGACACACACACACGCACGCACGCACGCACACACACACACAGACACACACACACACACACACACACACACACAGACACACACACACACACACCCGAGGCACCGCAGCCTATTCCCCTCCACCACCACCACAGGAAATAGTTCACTTAGGGTAGTGTCCTAAATGGGACCATATTCCCTGCATCGTGCACTACTTTTGACTAGGACGCATAGGGCTCTGGTCAGTAGTAGTGCACTATGTAGGGAATAGGGTGCCATTTGGGTTCAACTTTAGAAACGGACTCCTGAGGCTTAATGTCAGGATATTAACAATTGATTTACTCAATTAGTTCACAAACTATAACTGTGTGTTTCAGGGAAAGGGTTTCTCCCCCAAATGATGAGGGAGGTTGTTATGTTTGTGTGTGTGTGTGTGTGTGTGTGTGTGTGTGTGTGTGTGTGTGTGTGTGTGTGTGTGTGTGTGTGTGTGTGTGTGTGTGTGTGTGTGTGTGTGCGTGTGCGTATATATATGTGTGTGTGTGTGTGTGTGCGTGTGTGTGTGCGTGTGCGTGTGCGTATAAATGTGTGTATGTGTGTCTGTGTGTGGACTACAGTAGTTGGTGTGAGTGAATCATTTAAAAGGTCATGGCACCGGCCTGCTGTGCAGCATCTAAGGCACACACACTTATACAGTGGGGCAGTGGGTCAGCCACCAATTGTGCAAGTTCTCCCACTTAAAAATATGAGAGAGGCCTGTAATTTCCATCATATGTACACTTCAACCATGACAGACGAAATGAGAAGAAAAATCCAGAAAATCACATTGTAGGATTTTTTATTAATTTATTTGCAAATTACACACACAGTCTTCTATCTCTCTGAGTCAGTCTTCTATCTCTCTGAGTCAGTCTTCTATCTCCCTGAGTCAGTCTTCTATCTCTCTGAGTCAGTCTTCTATCTCTCTGAGTCAGTCTTCTATCTCTCTGAGTCAGTCTTCTATCTCTCTGAGTCAGTCTTCTATCTCTCTGAGTCAGTCTTCTATCTCTCTGAGTCAGTCTTCTATCTCTCTGAGTCAGTCTTCTATCTCTCTGAGTCATTCTTCTATCTCTCTGAGTCAGTCTTCTATCTCTCTGAGTCAGTCTTCTATCTCTCTGAGTCAGTCTTCTATCTCTCTGAGTCAGTCTTCTGTCTCTCTGAGTCAGTCTTCTATCTCTATGAGTCAGTCTTCTATCTCATCTCTCCTTTACAAACATCAATTTGTTGTGTTTTAATCCAATCCTTCTGATTCCAGTCATCTGAGGTCAGAGGTCACAAGTCTTTGGTAATTGTTACCATGAATGGATCTGTGACAGCGGGAGATCCTCTCCTGTGTGTATAAATCACTCCTCCCTACTGTGGCGTAGTGACACATGCTAATAAAGTCTGTAATCATTCTAGTAATTAGACCCTGATGGGGCGTCTCTATATCAGCTAAACAAAACAAATGATACACTTATTAAAGAAGAGCATATTAATTAATACAGTATTAATGAAGGAAGTTATGTTACTCTCTCTGTCTCTTTCTCTCTCTCTGTCTCTTTCTCTCTCTCTCTGTCTCTCTCTCTCTGTCTCTTTCTCTCTCTCTGCCCCCTCCTCTCTCTGTCTCTTTCTCTCTCTCTGCCCCTCTCTCTCTGTCTCTTTCTCTCTCTCTGCCCCCTCTCTCTCTGTCTCTTTCTCTCTCTCTGCCCCCCCTCCTCTCAATTCAATTCAATTCAATTCAAGGGCTTTATTGGCATGGGAAACATGTGTTAACATTGCCAAAGCAAGTGAGGTAGACAACATACAAAGTGAATATATAAAGTGAAAAACAACAAAAATTAACAGTAAACATTACACATACAACAGTTTCAAAACAGTAAAGACATTACAAATGTCATATTATATATATATATATATATATATATATATATATATATATATATATATATATATATATATATATATATATATATATATATATATATATATATATATACATACACAATGTACAAATAATTAAAGGACACAAGATAAAATAAATAAGCATAAATATGGGTTGTATTTACAATGGTGTTTGTTCTTCACTGGTTGCCCTTTTCTCGTGGCAACAGGTCACAAATCTTGCTGCTGTGATGGCACACTGTGGAATTTCACCCAGTAGGTATGGGAGTTTTTCAAAATTGGATATGTTTTCGAATTCTTTGTGGATCTGTGTGATCTGGGGGAAATATGTCTCTCTAATATGGTCATACATTGGGCAGGAGGTTAGGAAGTGCAGCTCAGTTTCCACCTCATTTTGTGGGCAGTGAGCACATAGCCTGTCTTCTCTTGAGAGCCATGTCTGCCTACGGCGGCCTTTCTCAATAGCAAGGCTATGCTCACTGAGTCTGTACATAGTCAAAGCTTTCCTTAATTTTGGGTCAGTCACAGTGGTCAGGTATTCTGCCGCTGTGTACTCTCTGTGTAGTGCCAAATAGCATTCTAGTTTGCTCTGTTTTTTTGTTAATTCTTTCCAATGTGTTAAGTAATTATCTTTTTGTTTTCTCATGATTTGGTTGGGTCTAATTGTGCTGTTGTCCTGGGGCTCTGTAGGGTGTGTTTGTGTTTGTGAACAGAGCCCCAGGACCAGTTTGCTTAGGGGACTCTTCTCCAGGTTCATCTCTCTGTTTGTGATGGCTTTGTTATGGAAGGTTTGTGAATCGCTTCCTTTTAGGTGGTTGTAGAATTTAATGGCTCTTTTCTGGATTTTGATAATTAGTGGGTATCAGCCTAATTCTGCTCTGCATGCATTATTTGGTGTTTTACGTTGTACACGGAGGATATTTTTGCAGAATTCTGCGTGCAGAGTCTCAATTTGGTGTTTGTCCCATTTTGTGAAGTCTTGGTTGGTGAGCGGACCCCAGACCTCACAACCATAAAGGGCAATGGGCTCTATGACTGATTCAAGTATTTTTAGCCAAATCCTAATTGGTATGTTGAAATTTATGTTTCTTTTGATGGCATAGAATGCCCTTCTTGCCTTGTCTCTCAGATCGTTCACACCTTTGTGGAAGTTACCTGTGGCGCTGATGTTTAGGCCAAGGTATGTATAGTTTTTGTGTGCTCTAGGACAACAGTGTCGAGATGGAATTTGTATTTGTGGTCCTGGTGACTCGACCTTTTTGGAACACCATTATTTTGGTCTTACTGAGATTTACTGTCAGGGCCCAGGTCTGACAGAATCTGTGCATAAGATCTAGGTGCTGCTGTAGGCCCTCCTTGGTTGGTGACAGAAGCACCAGATCATCAGCAAACAGCAGACATTTGACTTCGGATTCTAGCAGGGGGAGGCCGGGTGCTGCAGACTTTTCTAGTGCCCGCGCCAGTTCGTTGATATATATGTTGAAGAGGGTGGGGCTTAAGCTGCATCCCTGTCTAACCCCACGACCCTGTGTGAAGAAATGTGTGTGTTTTTGCCAATTTTAACCGCACACTTGTTGTTTGTGTACATGGATTTTATAATGTCATATGTTTTACCCCCAACACCACTTTCCATCAGTTTGTATAGCAGACCCTCATGCCAAATTGAGTCGAAGGTTTTTTGAAATCAACAAAGCATGAGAAGACTTTGCCTTTGTTTTGGTTTGTTTGGTTGTCAATTAAGGTGTGCAGGGTGAATACATGGTCTGTTGTACGGTAATTTGGTAAAAAGCCAATTTGACATTTGCTCAGTACATTGTTTTCATTGAGGAAATGTACGAGTCTGCTGTTAATAATAATGCAGAGGATTTTCCCAAGGTTACTGTTGACACATATTCCACGGTAGTTATTGGGGTCAAATTTGTCTCCACTTTTGTGGATTGGGGTGATCAGTCCTTGGTTCCAAATATTGGGGAAGATGCCAGAGCTAAGTATGATGTTAAAGAGTTTTAGTATAGCCAGTTGGAATTTGTTGTCTGTATATTTGATCATTTCATTGAGGATACCATCGACACCACAGGCCTTTTTTGGGTTGGAGGGTTTTTATTTTGTCCTGTAACTCATTCAATGTAATTGGAGAATCCAGTGGGTTCTGGTAGTCTTTAATAGTTGATTCTAAGATCTGTAGTTGATCATGTATATGTTTTTGCTCTTTGTTCTTTGTTATAGAACCAAAAGATTGGAGAAGTGGTTTACCCAGACATCTCCATTTTGGATAGATAATTCTTCGTGTTGTTGTTTGTTTAGTGTTTTCCAATTTTCCCAGAAGTGGTTAGAGTCTATGGATTCTTCAATTGCATTGAGCTGATTTCTGACATGCTGTTCCTTCTTTTTCCGTAGTGTGTTTCTGTATTGTTTTAGTGATTCACCATAGTGAAGGCGTAGACTCAGGTTTTCCGGGTCTCTATGTTTTTGGTTGGACAGGTTTCTCAATTTCTTTCTTAGATTTTTGCATTCCTCATCAAACCATTTGTCATTATTGTTAATTTTCTTCGGTTTTCTATTTGAGATTTTTAGATTTGATAGGGAAGCTGAGAGGTCAAATATACTGTTAAGATTTTCTACTGCCAAGTTTACACCTTCACTATTACAGTGGAACGTTTTACCCAGGAAATTGTCTAAAAGGGATTGAATTTGTTGTTGCCTAATTGTTTTTGGTAGGTTTCCAAACTGCATTCCTTCCACCTATAGCATTTCTTAATGTTACTCAGTTCCTTTGGCTTTGATGCCTCGTGGTTGAGTATTGCTCTGTTTAAGTAGACTGTGATTTTGCTGTGGTCTGATAGGGGTGTTAGTGGACTGACTGTGAACGCTCTGAGAGATTCTGGGTTGAGGTCAGTGATAAAGTAGTCTACAGTACTACTGCCAAGAGATGAGCTATAGGTGTATCTACCATAGGAGTCCCCTCGAAGCCTACCGTTGACTATGTACATACCCAGCGTGCGACAGAGCTGCAGGAGTTGTGACCCGTTTTTGTTGGTTATGTTGTCATAGTTGTGCCTAGGGGGCATATGTGGGAGGGGATGCTGTCACCTCCAGGCAGATGTTTGTCCCCCTGTGTGCTGAGGGTGTCAGGTTCTTGTCCGGTTCTGGCATTTAGGTCGCCACAGACTAGTACATGTCCCTGGGCCTGGAAATGATTGATTTCGCCCTCCAGGATGGAGAAGCTGTCTTCATTAAAATATGGGGATTCTAGTGGGGGATATAGGTAGCACACAGGAGGACATTTTTCTCTGTTAGGATAATTTCCTTTTGAATTTCTAGCCAAATGTAGAATGTTCCTGTTTTGATTAATTTAATGGAGTGAGTTAGGTCTGCTCTATACCAAATTAGCATACCCCCTGAGTCCCTTCCCTGTTTCACACCTGGTAGTTTGGTGGATGGGACTACCAGCTCTCTGTAACCTAGAGGGCAACCAGTGGGTCCGTCTCCTCTATACCAGGTTTCTTGCAGGATGACAATGTCTGTGTTACCGATTTCTTTGGTGAAGTCCGGGTTTCTGCTCTTTAGGCCAAAGGCAGATGACCTCAGGCCTTGGATATTCCAGGATGATATAGTGAAGGCTTTTTGTTCCATAGAATGTCCAATGTTGTTGGTCGTGTGGTTTGGCCTCAGGCCAGTAAGTGTGAGCAGAGCCTGCTGAGCATCTGGTACATGCTATTGGCTTGGGCGAGTGTGAGAGTGGGGGTTGGGACTGTTTGCCCGCTCACTACCTGGGCGTATGTGTGGCTTCCATGTTGAGGCCCTCTTTGCGGGGGTGGGGTGCATGGGGTGGGCAGGAGTGGCATAGGTCTGATCTGAGGGGCCTAAATGGGGTGTGGGCATGGTTGAGGTGGGGGGGTGTTGATTGGTTGGGGTGGGGGTGTGGATGTGTCTGGGTGTACTGTGGTCTGGATGTAATTCCTCTTGGCGTGGGTCCTCTATGTGTAGGTCCAGGGGGTCCTGCAGGTCTGGGAGGGTGTCTCGCTGGTCTGGGTGGAGAGTCTATTGATCTGTTGCTCCTGTGTGAAGTGTTGGGGATACGTTTGAGAGCTATGTCCTTCTCTCTCTGTCTCTTTCTCTCTCTCTGCCCCCTCTCTCTCTGTCTCTTTCTCTCTCTCTGCCCCACCCTCCTCTCTCTGTCTCTCTCTCTCTCTGCCCCCTCCTCTCTCTGTCTCTTTCTCTCTCTCTGCCCCCTCCTCTCTCTGTCTCTCTCTGTCTCTGTCTCTCTCTCTGTCTCTGTCTCTCTCTCTCTCTCTCTCTCTCTCTCTCTCTCTCTCTCTCTCTCTCTCTCTCTCTCTCTCTCTGTGTGCCCCCCCTCTCTCTCTCTGTCTCTGTCTCTCTCTCTCTCTGTCTCTTTCTCTCTCTCTCTCTCTCTCTCTCTCTCTCTCTCTCTCTCTCTCTCTGTCTGTCTCTGTCTCTCTCTCTCTCTGTCTCTTTCTCTCTCTCTCTCTCTGTCTCTCTCTGTCTCTTTCTCTCTCTCTGCCCTCCCCTCTCTCTCTCTCTCTCTCTCTCTGTCTCTTTCTCTCTCTCTTTCCCCCTCTCTCTATCTCTTTCCCTCTCTCTGCCCCCCCCCTCTCTCTCTGCCCCCCCACTCTCTTTCTCTCTCTCTCGCTCTGACCCTCCCTCTCTCTCTGCCCCCCTCTCTCTCTGCCCCCCTCTCTTTCTGCTCCCCCCTCTCTCTGCCCCCTCTCTTTCTGCTCCCCCTCTCTCTCTGGCCCCCCACTCTCTTTCTCTCTCTGCCCCCCTCTCTCTCTGTCTCTTTCTCTCTGCTCCCCCCCCCCTACTTTCTTTATCCCTCTCTCTCTGCCCCTCACTCTCTTTCTCGCTCTCTCTGCCCCTCTCTCTCTGCCCCCTCTCTCTCTCTGCTCTCCCCTCTCTCTCTGCCCCCTCTCTCTCTGTCTCTTTCTCTCTCTGCCCCCCCCACTCTCTTTCTCTCTCTCTCTCTCTCTGCTCCCCCTCTCTCTGTCTCTGTGTCTGTCTCTGTCTCTGTCTCTGTCTCTGTGATAGGCTGTGTCTCTCTGTGATAGGCTGTCTGTCTCTTGCTCTCTGTGATAGGCTGTCTCTCTCTCTGTGATAGGCTCTCTCTGCTGCTATCCTTGTTTTCAATGATAGGGAGGGAGGGAGAATTCAATAAAAGTGACTTTTCTGACTGAGGGATGTGTGTCTCCTTCCTCCACCATCTCCTCCTCTTCCTCCACCTCTCCATCCTTCTCCTGCTCTTCCTCCAGAGGCAGTACAAATGAATGATAGTTTGATTCCGCTAGGGCTTTGCTTGACTGGTTTTGACTGTTGTAACACTCAGGCATCAGTTTTAATGATCTCAGCATTTTCTACAAGGACGCCCTCTGCCCCCTCTCTCTCTCTCCACACACACACACACACACACACACACACACACACACACACACACACACACACACACACACACACACACACACACACACACACACACACACACACACACACACACACACACACACACACGCACACACACACATCCTCCTCTCTCTCTCTCTGCTGGATCTGGGCCTGGGCCTTGAATAGCAGGGTTGACATTTGATCTTATAATATAGCATGTAGTCCCAGTGGTGTGGTTGTGATTCTATTGGAATTTAATGCACATATGAGGTAATGTTGTCCACGTGGTGTTTAACCCTGTTTCCACAAGGACTTAGTGAAAAACAGGAACGTGGTGAAACCCCGTTTATGGAAGGGAATCAAGTGTGTTTTTCATTGATTCAATATGAATCAAATGTGTTTTTCATTGTTTCAATATGAATCGAATGTGTTTTTCATTGATTCAATATGAATCAAATGTGTTTTTCATTGTTTCAATATGAATCGAATGTGTTTTTCATTGATTCAATATGAATCAAATGTGTTTTTCATTGTTTCAATATGAATCAAATGTGTTTTTCATTGTTTCAATATGAATCAAATGTGTTTTTCATTGATTCAATATGAATCAAATGTGTTTTTCATTGTTTCAATATGAATCAAATGTGTTTTTCATTGTTTCAATATGAATAGTGAGTTTTTCATTAATTCAATATGAATCAAATGTTTTTCATTGATTCAATATGAATCAAGTGTGTTTTTCATTGTTTCAATATGAATCGAGTGTGTTTTGGAGAGATGATCTAATTGATCAGTTGTTCTTTCCTGGCTCTAGTGGAGTCCCAGAGTTCTTCTTCTTCAGTGGAACAGAGTAGGTTCATGTGCTGCTGGTGTGTGAGTCGGTTTTACTGCCCTCTAATGGCAGGAAGGTGTCATTACAGTGTTGGTCCTGGGGTAGTCCTGGGGCTGACTGGCTGACTGGCTGGCTGTCTGGCTGGCTGGCTGGCTGACTGACTGACTGGATGACTGGATGTCTGACTGGCTGTCTGGCTGACTGGCTGGCTGTCTGGCTGGCTGGCTGACTGGCTGACTGGCTGGCTGGATGACTGGATGGATGACTGGATGTCTGGCTGGCTGGCTGGCTGTTTGGCTGGATGTCTGGCTGACTGCCTGACTGGCTGTCTGACTGGCTGTCTGGATGTCTGGCTGGCTGGATGACTGGATGTCTGACTGGCTGTCTGGCTGACTGGCTGGCTGTCTGGCTGGCTGACTGGCTGACTGCCTGACTGGCTGTCTGGCTGACTGGATGTCTGGCTGGCTGGATGACTGGATGTCTGGCTGGCTGGCTGGTTGTCTGGCTGGCTGGATGTCTGGCTGGCTGGCTGTCTGGCTGGATGTCTGGTTGGCTGGCTGGTTGTCTGGCTGGCTGGATGTCTGGCTGGCTGGCTGGTTGTCTGGCTGGCTGGATGTCTGGATGTCTGGCTGGCTGGCTGGCTGGTTGTCTGGCTGGCTGATACCACTACTTATAGGCTTCTGTCTGTATCTACAGGTAACTGACAAAAGGAATGAAACACCGACATAAAGTGTCTGGAACTCTATTGGAAGGATGTGACATCATTCTTCCGTGAGAAATTCCATAGTTTGGTGTTCCGTTGATGATGGAGGGAAAACGCCGTCTCCCATACGGGTTCCATTGGGTTGAGACGTGGTGACTGATACACAAACCCTTTAAACCCCCACGTGCCCCTTTTGAGACCAACGTCACTGAGATCTCTTCTTCTTGACGTGGTCGTCAACATAATGGACAACTGGGCATATTATGGACGACCCTAAGCATGATGGGATGTTAATTGCTTAATGAACCCCCCGGGAACCTCACCTGTGAGGAAGCACCTGCTTTCAATGTACTTTCTATCTCCTCGTTTACTCAAGTGTTTCCTTTCCTTTGTCAGTTACCTATGTATTTATATATATAGGACATAAACACATCCACTGGGTAATGAGCCAGAGGTGAGCTCTGTCCTGTCGTCCGATCATCAGCTGTTCTACAAGTCAACTCGTTGAGGAGTTGAAGGCACTTTAACACATTGTGTCAACTAGCTCCTTCATACTGCCACACAGGGTTGAGGTAGAGATAAAACACATTTTATCAACTAGCTCCTTCATACTGCCACATGGGTTGATGTAGAGATAAAACACATTGTATCAACTAGCTCCTTCATACTGCCACACAGGGTTGATGTAGAGATAAAACACATTGTATCAACTAGCTCCTTCATACTGCCACACAGGGTTGAGGTAGAGATAAAACACATTTTATCAACTAGCTCCTTCATACTGCCACATGGGTTGATGTAGAGATAAAACACATTGTATCAACTAGCTCCTTCATACTGCCACACAGGGTTGATGTAGAGATAAAACACATTTTATCAACTAGCTCCTTCATACTGCCACATGGGTTGATGTAGAGATAAAACACATTGTATCAACTAGCTCCTTCATACTGCCACACAGGGTTGATGTAGAGATAAAACACATTTTATCAACTAGCTCCTTCATATTGCCACACAGGGTTGATGTAGAGATAAAACACATTGTATCAACTAGCTCCTTCATACTGCCACACAGGGTTGAGGTAGAGATAAAACACATTGTATCAACTAGCTCCTTCATACTGCCACACAGAGTTGAGGTAGAGATAAAACACATTGTATCAACTAGCTCCTTCATACTGCCACACAGGGTTGAGGTAGAGTTTAGCTCCTTCATACTGCCACACAGGGTTGATGTAGAGATAAAACACATTGTATCAACTAGCTCCTTCATACTGCCACACAGGGTTGATGTAGAGATAAAACACATTGTATCAACTAGCTCCTTCATACTGCCACACAGGGTTGATGTAGAGATAAAACACATTGTATCCACTAGCTCCTTCATACTGCCACACAGGGTTGAGGTAGAGTTTAGCTCCTTCATACTGCCACACAGGGTTGATGTAGAGATAAAACACATTGTATCAACTAGCTCCTTCATACTGCCACACAGGGTTGATGTAGAGATAAAACACATTGTATCAACTAGCTCCTTCATACTGCCACACAGGGTTGAGGTAGAGTTTAGCTCCTTCATACTGCCACACAGGGTTGAGGTAGAGATAAAACACATTGTAGCAACTAGCTCCTTCATACTGCCACACAGGGTTGAGGTAGAGATAAAACACATTGTATCAACTAGCTCCTTCATACTGCCACACAGGGTTGAGGTAGAGTTTAGCTCCTTCATACTGCCACACAGGGTTGAGGTAGAGATAAAACACATTGTATCAACTAGCTCCTTCATACTGCCACACAGGGTTGAGGTAGAGTTTAGCTCCTTCATACTGCCACACAGGGTTGAGGTAGAGTTTAGCTCCTTCATACTGCCACACAGGGTTGAGGTAGAGTTTAGCTCCTTCATACTGCCACACAGGGTTGAGGTAGAGATAAAACACATTGTATCAACTAGCTCCTTCATACTGCCACACAGGGTTGAGGTAGAGATAAAACACATTGTATCAACTAGCTCCTTCATACTGCCACACAGGGTTGATGTAGAGATAAAACACATTATATCAACTAGCTCCTTCATACTGCCACACAGGGTTGATGTAGAGATAAAACACATTGTAGCAACTAGCTCCTTCATACTGCCACACAGGGTTGAGGTAGAGATAAAACACATTGTATCAACTAGCTCCTTCATACTGCCACACAGGGTTGAGGTAGAGATAAAACACATTGTATCAACTAGCTCCTTCATACTGCCACACAGGGTTGAGGTAGAGTTTAGCTCCTTCATACTGCCACACAGGGTTGAGGTAGAGATAAAACACATTGTATCAACTAGCTCCTTCATACTGCCACACAGGGTTGAGGTAGAGTTTAGCTCCTTCATACTGCCACACAGGGTTGATGTAGAGATAAAACACATTGTATCAACTAGCTCCTTCATACTGCCACACAGGGTTGATGTAGAGATAAAACACATTGTATCAACTAGCTCCTTCATACTGCCACACAGGGTTGAGGTAGAGTTTAGCTCCTTCATACTGCCACACAGGTTTGATGTAGAGATTAGCTCCTTCATACTGCCACACAGGGTTGATGTAGAGATAAAACACATTGTATCAACTAGCTCCTTCATACTGCCACACAGGGTTGAGGTAGAGTTTAGCTCCTTCATACTGCCACACAGGGTTGATGTAGAGATAAAACACATTGTATCAACTAGCTCCTTCATACTGCCACACAGGGTTGATGTAGAGATAAAACACATTGTATCAACTAGCTCCTTCATACTGCCACACAGGGTTGATGTAGAGATAAAACACATTGTATCAACTAGCTCCTTCATACTGCCACACAGGGTTGATGTAGAGATAAAACACATTATATCAACTAGCTCCTTCATACTGCCACACAGGGTTGAGGTAGAGTTTAGCTCATTCATACTGCCACACAGGGTTGAGGTAGAGTTCAGCTCCTTCATACTGCCACACAGGTTTGATGTAGAGATAAAACACATTGTATCAACTAGCTCCTTCATACTGCCACACAGTGTGTTTAACCCAGTGTGTGTTGTGTTGTCGGTGTTTGAAGACAGTGTGTGTGTGTTGTGTTGTAGGTGTTTGAAGACAGTGTGTTTAACCCAGTGTGTGTGTGTTGTGTTGTGTTGTAGGTGTTTGAAGACAGTGTGTGTGTGTGTTGTGTTTGAAGACAGTGTGTTTAACCCAGTGTGTGTGTGTTGTGTTGCAGGTGTGTGTCGAGGCGATACACCCGAGGGAGGACTGTTAACCATGTGCTACAGTGGCTAGGGTTTCCCCATCATTCCCTCTGTCTTTCTGTCTGTGGTGCCACCCATCACTGGCAGAGGAGGAGAGGGCCTCCCATCACTGGCAGAGGAGGAGAGGGCCTCCCATCACTGGCAGAGGAGGAGAGGGCCTCCCATCACTGGCAGAGGAGGAGAGGGCCTCCCATCACTGGCAGAGGAGGAGAGGGCCTCCCATCACTGGCAGAGGAGGAGAGGGCCTCCCATCACTGGCAGAGGAGGAGAGGGCCTCCCATCACTGGCAGAGGAGGAGAGGGCCTCCCATCACTGGCAGAGGAGGAGAGGGCCTCCCATCACTGGCTGAGGAGGAGAGGGCCTCCCATCACTGGCTGAGGAGGAGAGGGCCTCCCATCACTGGCTGAGGAGGAGAGGGCCTCCCATCACTGGCTGAGGAGGAGAGGGCCTCCCATCACTGGCAGAGGAGGAGAGGGCCTCCCATCACTGGCAGAGGAGGAGAGGGCCTCCCATCACTGGCTGAGGAAGGAGAGGGCCACCCATCACTGGCAGAGGAGGAGAGGGCCTCCCATCACTGGCAGAGGAGGACAGGGCCTCCCATCACTGGCAGAGGAGGACAGGGCCTCCCATCACTGGCAGAGGAGGATAGGGCCTCCCATCACTGGCAGAGGAGGAGAGGGCCTCCCATCACTGGCTGAGGAGGAGAGGGCCTCCCATCACTGGAACAGGAGGAGAGGGCCTCCCATCACTGGCTGAGGAAGGAGAGGGCCTCCCATCACTGTCAGAGGAGGATAGGGCCTCCCATCACTGGCAGAGGAAGGAGAGGGCCTCCCATCACTGGCTGAGGAAGGAGAGGGCCTCCCATCACTGGCAGAGGAGGAGAGGGCCTCCCATCACTGGCAGAGGAAGGAGAGGGCCTCCCATCACTGGCTGAGGAAGGAGAGGGCCTCCCATCACTGGCAGAGGAGGAGAGGGCCACCCATCACTGGCAGAGGAGGAGAGGGCCTCCCATCACTGGCTGAGGAGGAGAGGGCCTCCCATCACTGGCAGAGGGGGAGAGGGCCTCCCATCACTGGCAGAGGAGGAGAGGGCCTCCCATCACTGGCAGAGGAGGAGAGGGCCTCCCATCACTGGCTGAGGAAGGAGAGGGCCACCCATCACTGGCAGAGGAGGAGAGGGCCTCCCATCACTGGCTGAGGAGGAGAGGGCCTCCCATCACTGGCAGAGGGGGAGAGGGCCTCCCATCACTGGCAGAGGAGGAGAGGGCCTCCCATCACTGGCAGAGGAGGAGAGGGCCTCCCATCACTGGCTGAGGAGGAGAGGGCCTCCCATCACTGGCAGAGGAGGAGAGGGCCACCCATCACTGGCAGAGGAGGAGAGGGCCTCCCGTCACTGGCTGAGGAAGGAGAGGAGTCACTGTGTCAACAGACAGACAGACGCACAGACATGGCTCTGACAGACAAACACAAAGTGAAGAGACAGAGACTAGACAGGATCTGTGAAGGTAAGGAAGGATCTCTTTCTCCATCACTCTCCTTCCGCAATCTCTCGCTCTCTCGCTCGCTCTCTCGCTCTCTCTCCCTCTCTCTCTCTCCCTCTCTGTCTCACACTGTCTCTCTCTCTCTCTCTCTCTCTCTCTCTCTCTCTCTCTCTCTCTCTCTCTCTCTCTCTCTCTCTCTCTCACACACACTCCTCTCTCTCTCTCTCTCTCTCTAACAGTGTAGCCCTGTTATCACCAGGACAGGTCGAAATATCTTCCCACCTTGGAGAAACTAACCTCCGGGCTTCTGTCATCACTGTCCGTTTATAGGGGGGGAGAAAGATTTTACAAGGGGGCAGTTTGGGAGAAAACAAATCCCGTCCGAATCGAACTCTGGAATAACGGGCATTCTGGGTAATAATTACATAACCAACATTCTGTAGTGAAACGAGTCACATGCTGATAGGGCTTAGCCTAATTGTCTAAGAAAATTGAGGAGAGATTAACCCCTATCTTAACTAGGTTTATAATCAATAGCCTAACTGTTAAATGTGGCCTGGTTTTTATAAATGATCCATATCAATCTACAGAAATAAGACAGATCCTGCTTCGGTTGAGTGTTTGTTGAATAGCCAACTGATTCCGTGAGCACCAAAGCCTCACGCAATGGCAAATAAACATTGTATAAAGCGATTTGGTTGTTTTTCATCTTTGCTATGCTGTGATAAAGACTTTAACATTTGGTTTCCCATTAGAAGATACTGCGATAACTTATCATGTATTTAGTGTTGTTTACACTGTTGCAAACAGGCAGAATAATCCGATTGTAATCTAACAGCACCTGTTTGTCAGACACCATATGAACACAGCTCTGGCTCCTATAGGCTCCTTTACCTGCATCTGCTTGTATTGTCATTATTACAAATATTATAGTAAGTCATGTCATTATCATTAGTAGACTTAGTGTAGCAGCCTTGTATAACCATCGAGAGAGAGAGAGAGAGAGAGAGAGAGAGAGAGAGAGAGAGAGAGAGAGAGAGAGAGTGTGTGTGGTTTAATAGAACAGTGTTGTACTGGTTTAATAGAACAGTGTTGACCTGGTTTAATAGAACACAATGTTGACCTGGTTTAATAGAACAGTGTTGACCTGGTTTAATGGAACAGTGTTGACCTGTTTTAATAGGACAGTGTTGTCCTGGTTTAATAGAACGGTGTTGACCTGGTTTAATAGAACATTGTTGACCTGGTTTAATAGAACAGTGTTGACCTGGTTTAATAGAACAGTGTTGTACTGGTTTAATAGAACAGTGTTGACCTGGTTTAATAGAACAGTGTTGACCTGGTTTAATAGAACAGTGTTGACCTGGTTTAATAGAACAGTGTTGACCTGGTTTAATAGAACAGTGTTGACCTGGTTTAATAGAACAGTGTTGACCTGGTTTAATAGAACAGTGTTGACCTGGTTTAATAGAACAGTGTTGATCTGGTAACAGTGTTGACCTGGTTTAATAGAACAGTGTTGTCCTGGTTTAATAGAACAGTGTTGACCTGGTTTAATAGAACATTGTTGACCTGGTTTAATAGAACAGTGTTGACCTGGTTTAATAGAACAGTGTTGTACTGGTTTAATAGAACAGTGTTGACCTGGTTTAATAGAACAGTGTTGACCTGGTTTAATAGAACAGTGTTGACCTGGTTTAATAGAACAGTGTTGACCTGGTTTAATAGAACAGTGTTGACCTGGTTTAATAGAACAGTGTTGATCTGGTAACAGTGTTGACCTGGTTTAATAGAACAGTGTTGACCTGGTTTAATAGAACAGTGTTGATCTGGTTTAATAGAACAGTGTTGACCTGGTTTAATAGAACAGTGTTGACCTGGTTTAATAGAACAGTGTTGACCTGGTTTAATAGAACAGTGTTGACCTGGTTTAATAGAACAGTGTTGATCTGGTAACAGTGTTGACCTGGTTTAATAGAACAGTGTTGTACTGGTTTAATAGAACAGTGTTGTACTGGTTTAATAGAACAGTGTTGACCTGGTTTAATAGAACAGTGTTGTACTGGTTTAATAGAACAGTGTTGACCTGGTTTAATAGAACAGTGTTGACCTGGTTTAATAGAACAGTGTTGTACTGGTTTAATAGAACAGTGTTGACCTGGTTTAATAGAACACAATGTTGACCTGGTTTAATAGAACAGTGTTGACCTGGTTTAATGGAACAGTGTTGACCTGTTTTAATAGAACAGTGTTGACCTGGTTTAATAGAACATTGTTGACCTGGTTTAATAGAACAGTGTTGACCTGGTTTAATAGAACAGTGTTGTACTGGTTTAATAGAACAGTGTTGACCTGGTTTAATAGAACAGTGTTGACCTGGTTTAATAGAACAGTGTTGACCTGGTTTAATAGAACAGAGTTGTCCTGGTTTAATAGAACAGTGTTGACCTGGTTTAATAGAACATTGTTGACCTGGTTTAATAGAACAGTGTTGTCCTGGTTTAATAGAACAGTGTTGACCTGGTTTAATAGAACAGTGTTGACCTGGTTTAATAGAACAGTGTTGACCTGGTTTAATAGAACAGTGTTGTCCTGGTTTAATAGAACAGTGTTGACCTGGTTTAATAGAACATTGTTGACCTGGTTTAATAGAACAGTGTTGACCTGGTTTAATAGAACAGTGTTGTACTGGTTTAATAGAACAGTGTTGACCTGGTTTAATAGAACAGTGTTGACATGGTTTAATAGAACAGTGTTGACCTGGTTTAATAGAACAGTGTTGACCTGGTTTAATAGAACAGTGTTGACCTGGTTTAATAGAACAGTGTTGACCTGGTTTAATAGAACAGTGTTGACCTGGTTTAATAAAACAGTGTTGACCTGGTTTAATAGAACAGTGTTGACCTGGTTTAATAAGACAGTGTTGACCTGGTTTAATCGAACAGTGTTGACCTGGTTTAATAGAACAGTGTTGACCTGGTTTAATAGAACAGTGTTGACCTGGTTTAATAGAACAGTGTTGATCTGGTTTAATAGAACAGTGTTGACCTGGTTTAATAGAACAGTGTTGACCTGGTTTAATAGAACAGTGTTGTACTGGTTTAATAGAACAGTGTTGACCTGGTTTAATAGAACAGTGTTGACCTGGTTTAATAGAACAGTGTTGTACTGGTTTAATAGAACAGTGTTGACCTGGTTTAATAGAACAGTGTTGACCTGGTTTAATAGAACAGTGTTGACCTGGTTTAATAGAACAGTGTTGACCTGGTTTAATAGAACAGTGTTGATCTGGTTTAATAGAACAGTGTTGACCTGGTTTAATAGAACAGTGTTGACCTGGTTTAATAGAACAGTGTTGACCTGGTTTAATAGAACAGTGTTGACCTGGTTTAATAGAACAGTGTTGACCTGGTTTAATAGAACAGTGTTGACCTGGTTTAATAGAACAGTGTTGACCTGGTAACAGTGTTGACCTGGTTTAATAGAACAGTGTTGACCTGGTTTAATAGAACAGTGTTGTACTGGTTTAATAGAACAGTGTTGACCTGGTTTAATAGAACAGTGTTGACCTGGTTTAATAGAACAGTGTTGACCTGGTTTAATAGAACAGTGTTGACCTGGTTTAATAGAACAGTGTTGACCTGGTTTAATAGAACAGTGTTGTACTGGTTTAATAGAACAGTGTTGATCTGGTTTAATAGAACAGTGTTGATCTGGTAACAGTGTTGACCTGGTTTAATAGAACAGAGTTGACCTGGTTTAATAGAACAGTGTTGATCTGGTAACAGTGTTGACCTGGTTTAATAGAACAGTGTTGACCTGGTTTAATAGAACAGTGTTGATCTGGTAACAGTGTTGACCTGGTTTAATAGAACAGTGTTGACCTGGTTTAATAGAACAGTGTTGACCTGGTTTAATAGAACAGTGTTGACCTGGTTTAATAGAACAGAGTTGACCTGGTTTAATAGAACAGAGTTGACCTGGTTTAATAGAACAGTGTTGACCTGGTTTAATAGAACAGAGTTGACCTGGTTTAATAGAACAGTGTTGACCTGGTTTAATAGAACAGTGTTGATCTGGTTTAATAGAACAGTGTTGACCTGGTTTAATAGAACAGTGTTGACCTGGTTTAATAGAACAGTGTTGACCTGGTTTAATAGAACAGTGTTGACCTGGTTTAATAGAACAGTGTTGACCTGGTTTAGTAGAACAGTGTTGACCTGGTTTAATATAACAGTGTTGACCTGGTTTAATAGAACAGTGTTGACCTGGTTTAATAGAACAGAGTTGACCTGGTTTAATAGAACAGAGTTGACCTGGTTTAATAGAACAGTGTTGACCTGGTTTAATAGAACAGTGTTGACCTGGTTTAATAGAACAGTGTTGACCTGGTTTAATAGAACAGTGTTGACCTGGTTTAATAGAACAGTGTTGACCTGGTTTAATAGAACAGTGTTGACCTGGTTTAATAGAACAGTGTTGTACTGGTTTAATATAACAGTGTTGATCTGGTTTAATAGAACAGTGTTGATCTGGTAACAGTGTTGACCTGGTTTAATAGAACAGAGTTGACCTGGTTTAATAGAACAGTGTTGATCTGGTAACAGTGTTGACCTGGTTTAATAGAACAGTGTTGACCTGGTTTAATAGAACAGTGTTGATCTGGTAACAGTGTTGACCTGGTTTAATAGAACAGTGTTGACCTGGTTTAATAGAACAGTGTTGACCTGGTTTAATAGAACAGTGTTGACCTGGTTTAATAGAACAGAGTTGACCTGGTTTAATAGAACAGAGTTGACCTGGTTTAATAGAACAGTGTTGACCTGGTTTAATAGTGTTGACCTGGTAACAGTGTTGACCTGGTTTAATAGAACAGTGTTGACCTGGTTTAATAGAACAGAGTTGACCTGGTTTAATAGAACAGTGTTGATCTGGTTTAATAGAACAGTGTTGACCTGGTTTAATAGAACAGTGTTGACCTGGTTTAATAGTGTTGACCTGGTAACAGTGTTGACCTGGTTTAATAGAACAGTGTTGACCTGGTTTAATAGAACAGAGTTGACCTGGTTTAATAGAACAGTGTTGATCTGGTTTAATAGAACAGTGTTGACCTGGTTTAATAGAACAGTGTTGACCTGGTTTAATAGAACAGTGTTGACCTGGTTTAATAGAACAGTGTTGACCTGGTTTAATAGAACAGTGTTGACCTGGTTTAGTAGAACAGTGTTGACCTGGTTTAATAGAACAGTGTTGTACTGGTTTAATAGAACAGTGTTGTACTGGTTTAATAGAACAGTGTTGTACTGGTTTAATATAACAGTGTTGACCTGGTTCAATAGAACAGTGTTGACCTGGTTTAATAGAACAGTGTTGACCTGGTTTAATAGAACAGTGTTGACCTGGTTTAATATAACAGTGTTGTACTGGTTTAATAGAACAGTGTTGACCTGGTTTAATAGAACAGTGTTGACCTGGTTTAATAGAACAGTGTTGACCTGGTTTAATAGAACAGTGTTGACCTGGTTTAATAGAACAGTGTTGACCTGGTTTAATAGAACAGTGTTGACCTGGTTTAATAGAACAGTGTTGACCTGGTTTAATAGAACAGTGTTGTACTGGTTTAATAGAACAGTGTTGACCTGGTTTAATAGAACAGTGTTGACCTGGTTTAATAGAACAGTGTTGTACTGGTTTAATAGAACAGTGTTGACCTGGTTTAATATAACAGTGTTGACCTGGTTTAATAGAACAGTGTTGACCTGGTTTAATATAACAGTGTTGTACTGGTTTAATAGAACAGAGTTGACCTGGTTTAATAGAACAGTGTTGTACTGGTTTAATAGAACAGTGTTGTACTGGTTTAATAGAACAGTGTTGACCTGGTTTAATAGAACAGTGTTGACCTGGTTTAATAGAACAGTGTTGACCTGGTTTAATAGAACAGTGTTGACCTGGTTTAATAGAACAGTGTTGACCTGGTTTAATAGAACAGTGTTGACCTGGTTTAATAGAACAGTGTTGACCTGGTTTAATAGAACAGTGTTGACCTGGTTTAATAGAACAGTGTTGACCTGGTTTAATAGAACAGTGTTGACCTGGTTTAATAGAACAGAGTTGACCTGGTTTAATAGAACAGAGTTGACCTGGTTTAATAGAACAGTGTTGTACTGGTTTAATAGAACAGTGTTGTACTGGTTTAATATAACAGTGTTGACCTGGTTCAATAGAACAGTGTTGACCTGGTTTAATAGAACAGTGTTGACCTGGTTTAATAGAACAGTGTTGACCTGGTTTAATATAACAGTGTTGTACTGGTTTAATAGAACAGTGTTGACCTGGTTTAATAGAACAGTGTTGACCTGGTTTAATAGAACAGTGTTGACCTGGTTTAATAGAACAGTGTTGACCTGGTTTAATAGAACAGTGTTGACCTGGTTTAATAGAACAGTGTTGACCTGGTTTAATAGAACAGTGTTGACCTGGTTTAATAGAACAGTGTTGTACTGGTTTAATAGAACAGTGTTGACCTGGTTTAATAGAACAGTGTTGACCTGGTTTAATAGAACAGTGTTGTACTGGTTTAATAGAACAGTGTTGACCTGGTTTAATATAACAGTGTTGACCTGGTTTAATAGAACAGTGTTGACCTGGTTTAATATAACAGTGTTGTACTGGTTTAATAGAACAGAGTTGACCTGGTTTAATAGAACAGTGTTGTACTGGTTTAATAGAACAGTGTTGTACTGGTTTAATAGAACAGTGTTGACCTGGTTTAATAGAACAGTGTTGACCTGGTTTAATAGAACAGTGTTGACCTGGTTTAATAGAACAGTGTTGACCTGGTTTAATAGAACAGTGTTGACCTGGTTTAATAGAACAGTGTTGACCTGGTTTAATAGAACAGTGTTGACCTGGTTTAATAGAACAGTGTTGACCTGGTTTAATAGAACAGTGTTGACCTGGTTTAATAGAACAGTGTTGACCTGGTTTAATAGAACAGTGTTGACCTGGTTTAATAGAACAGTGTTGACCTGGTTTAATAGAACAGAGTTGACCTGGTTTAATAGGACAGTATTGTACTGGTTTAACACACGGTGACCATCCTACAGCCCAGCTCAGAGAGGACTGTTGTTCGACCTGAAACCCCAACCAACCAATCCACTGGAGGGTACATGGAAGAAGACTCTGTAGGTGGAGAGAGAGAGGGTCTGTAGGTGGAGAGAGAGAGGGTCTGTAGGTGGAGAGAGAGAGGGTCTGTAGGTGGAGAGAGAGTGGGTCTGTAGGGGAGAGAGAGAGGGTCTGTAGGTGGAGAGAGAGTGGGTCTGTAGGTGGAGAGAGAGAGGGTCTGTAGGTGGAGAGAGAGAGGGTCTGTAGGTGGAGAGAGAGAGGGTCTGTAGGTGGAGAGAGAGAGGGTCTGTAGGTGGAGAGAGAGGGTCTGTAGGTGGAGAGAGAGAGGGTCTGTAGGTGGAGAGAGAGAGGGTCTGTAGGTGGAGAGAGAGAGGGTCTGTAGGTGGAGAGAGAGGGTCTGTAGGTGGAGAGAGAGAGGGTCTGTAGGTGGAGAGAGAGAGGGTCTGTAGGTGGAGAGAGAGTGGGTCTGTAGGTGGAGAGAGAGAGGGTCTGTAGGTGGAGAGAGAGGGTCTGTAGGTGGAGAGAGAGGGTCTGTAGGTGGAGAGAGAGGGTCTGTAGGTGGAGAGAGAGGGTCTGTAGGTGGAGAGAGAGAGGGTCTGTAGGTGGAGAGAGAGAGGGTCTGTAGGTGGAGAGAGAGGGTCTGTAGGTGGAGAGAGAGGGTCTGTAGGTGGAGAGAGAGAGGGTCTGTAGGTGGAGAGAGAGAGGGTCTGTAGGTGGGAGAGAGAGGGTCTGTAGGTGGAGAGAGAGAGG
>NW_026281057.1:117500-135000 GCF_023373465.1 Oncorhynchus keta
TGTTCTGTCTGAGAGTGTTGTTCTGTCTGAGACAGTGTTGTTCTGTCTGAGACAGTGTTGTTCTGTCTGAGACAGTGTTGTTCTGTCTGAGACAGTGTTGTTCTGTCTGAGACAGTGTTGTTCTGTCTGAGACAGTGTTGTTCTGTCTGAGACAGTGTTGTTCTGTCTGAGACAGTGTTGTTCTGTGTTCTGTCTGAGACAGTGTTGTTCTGTCTGAGACAGTGTTGTTCTGTCTGAGACAGTGTTGTTCTGTCTGAGACAGTGTTGTTCTGTCTGAGACAGTGTTGTTCTGTCTGAGACAGTGTTGTTCTGTGTTCTGTCTGAGACAGTGTTGTCCTGCCTGACAGGGTGACATTTAGTTCCTCTGTAATGTTGTCCTGTCTGAGACAGTGCTGTTCTGTCTGAGACAGTGTTGTTCTGTGTTCTGTCTGAGACAGTGTTGTCCTGTCTGAGACAGTGTTGTTCTGTCTGAGACAGTGTTGTTCTGTGTTCTGTCTGAGACAGTGTTGTTCTGTCTGAGACAGTGTTGTTCTGTCTGAGACAGTGTTGTTCTGTCTGAGACAGTGTTGTTCTGTCTGAGACAGTGTTGTTCTGTGTTCTGTCTGAGACAGTGTTGTCCTGCCTGAGACAGTGTTGTCCTCCCTGACAGGGTGACATTTAGTTCCTCTGTAATGTTGTCCTGTCTGAGACAGTGCTGTTCTGTCTGAGACAGTGTTGTTCTGTGTTCTGTCTGAGACAGTGTTGTCCTGTCTGAGACAGTGTTGTTCTGTCTGAGACAGTGTTGTTCTGTGTTCTGTCTGAGACAGTGTTGTTCTGTCTGAGACAGTGTTGTTCTGTCTGAGACAGTGTTGTTCTGTCTGAGAGTGTTGTTCTGTCTGAGACAGTGTTGTTCTGTCTGAGACAGTGTTGTTCTGTCTGAGACAGTGTTGTTCTGTCTGAGACAGTGTTGTTCTGTGTTCTGTCTGAGACAGTGTTGTCCTCCCTGACAGGGTGACATTTACTTCCTCTGTAATGTTGTCCTGTCTGAGACAGTGCTGTTCTGTCTGAGACAGTGTTGTTCTGTGTTCTGTCTGAGACAGTGTTGTCCTGTCTGAGACAGTGTTGTTCTGTCTGAGACAGTGTTGTTCTGTGTTCTGTCTGAGACAGTGTTGTTCTGTCTGAGACAGTGTTGTTCTGTCTGAGACAGTGTTGTTCTGTCTGAGACAGTGTTGTTCTGTCTGAGACAGTGTTGTTCTGTGTTCTGTCTGAGACAGTGTTGTCCTGCCTGACAGGGTGACATTTAGTTCCTCTGTAATGTTGTCCTGTCTGAGACAGTGCTGTTCTGTCTGAGACAGTGTTGTTCTGTGTTCTGTCTGAGACAGTGTTGTCCTGTCTGAGACAGTGTTGTTCTGTCTGAGACAGTGTTGTTCTGTGTTCTGTCTGAGACAGTGTTGTTCTGTCTGAGACAGTGTTGTTCTGTCTGAGACAGTGTTGTTCTGTCTGAGACAGTGTTGTTCTGTCTGAGACAGTGTTGTTCTGTGTTCTGTCTGAGACAGTGTTGTCCTGCCTGAGACAGTGTTGTCCTCCCTGACAGGGTGACATTTAGTTCCTCTGTAATGTTGTCCTGTCTGAGACAGTGCTGTTCTGTCTGAGACAGTGTTGTTCTGTGTTCTGTCTGAGACAGTGTTGTCCTGTCTGAGACAGTGTTGTTCTGTCTGAGACAGTGTTGTTCTGTGTTCTGTCTGAGACAGTGTTGTTCTGTCTGAGACAGTGTTGTTCTGTCTGAGACAGTGTTGTTCTGTCTGAGACAGTGTTGTTCTGTCTGAGACAGTGTTGTTCTGTGTTCTGTCTGAGACAGTGTTGTCCTGTCTGAGACAGTGTTGTCCTCCCTGACAGGGTGACATTTAGTTCCTCTGTAATGTTGTCCTGTCTGAGACAGTGTTGTTCTGTCTGAGACAGTGTTGTCCTCCCTGACAGGGTGACATTTAGTTCCTCTGTAATGTTGTCCTGTCTGAGACAGTGTTGTTCTGTCTGAGACAGTGTTGTCCTCCCTGACAGGGTGACATTTAGTTCCTCTGTAATGTTGTCCTGTCTGAGACAGTGTTGTTCTGTCTGAGACAGTGTTGTTCTGTCTGAGACAGTGTTGTTCTGTGTTCTGTCTGAGACAGTGTTGTTCTGTCTGAGACAGTGTTGTTCTGTCTGAGACAGTGTTGTTCTGTCTGAGAGTGTTGTTCTGTCTGAGACAGTGTTGTTCTGTCTGAGACAGTGTTGTTCTGTCTGAGACAGTGTTGTTCTGTCTGAGACAGTGTTGTTCTGTCTGAGACAGTGTTGTTCTGTCTGAGACAGTGTTGTTCTGTGTTCTGTCTGAGACAGTGTTGTTCTGTCTGAGACAGTGTTGTTCTGTCTGAGACAGTGTTGTTCTGTCTGAGACAGTGTTGTTCTGTCTGAGACAGTGTTGTTCTGTCTGAGACAGTGTTGTTCTGTCTGAGACAGTGTTGTTCTGTGTTCTGTCTGAGACAGTGTTGTTCTGTCTGAGACAGTGTTGTTCTGTGTTCTGTCTGAGACAGTGTTGTTCTGTCTGAGACAGTGTTGTTCTGTGTTCTGTCTGAGACAGTGTTGTTCTGTCTGAGACAGTGTTGTTCTGTCTGAGACAGTGTTGTTCTGTCTGAGACAGTGTTGTTCTGTCTGAGACAGTGTTGTTCTGTCTGAGACAGTGTTGTTCTGTCTGAGACAGTGTTGTCCTGTCTGAGACAGTGTTGTTCTGTCTGAGACAGTGTTGTTCTGTCTGAGACAGTGTTGTTCTGTGTTCTGTCTGAGACAGTGTTGTTCTGTCTGAGACAGTGTTGTTCTGTGTTCTGTCTGAGACAGTGTTGTTCTGTCTGAGACAGTGTTGTTCTGTCTGAGACAGTGTTGTTCTGTCTGAGACAGTGTTGTTCTGTCTGAGACAGTGTTGTTCTGTGTTCTGTCTGAGACAGTGTTGTTCTGTCTGAGACAGTGTTGTTCTGTCTGAGACAGTGTTGTTCTGTCTGAGACAGTGTTGTTCTGTCTGAGACAGTGTTGTTCTGTCTGAGACAGTGTTGTTCTG
This sequence comes from Oncorhynchus keta, assembly GCF_023373465.1. Classification (NCBI taxonomy): domain Eukaryota; kingdom Metazoa; phylum Chordata; class Actinopteri; order Salmoniformes; family Salmonidae; genus Oncorhynchus; species Oncorhynchus keta. Next base: position 120,565 of record NW_026281057.1, read on the forward strand.
TCCGAGACAGTGTTGTTCTGTCTGAGACAGTGTTGTTCTGTCTGAGACAGTGTTGTTCTGTCGGAGACAGTGTTGTTCTGTCGGAGACAGTGTTGTTCTGTCTGAGACAGTGTTGTTCTGTCCGAGACAGTGTTGTTCTGTCTGAGACAGTGTTGTTCTGTCGGAGACAGTGTTGTTCTGTCTGAGACAGTGTTGTTCTGTCTGAGACAGTGTTGTTCTGTCTGAGACAGTGTTGTTCTGTCTGAGACAGTGTTGTTCTGTCGGAGACAGTGTTGTTCTGTCTGAGACAGTGTTGTTCTGTCTGAGACAGTGTTGTTCTGTCAGAGACAGTGTTGTTCTGTTGTCTCAGCTTCATCTACCTGTTGTCTCATCCTCATCTACCTGTTGTCTCAGCTTCATCTACCTGTTGTCTCAGCCTCATCTACCTGTTGTCTCAGCCTCATCTACCTGTTGTCTCAGCTTCATCTACCTGTTGTCTCAGCCTCATCTACCTGTTGTCTCAGCCTCATCTACCTGTTGTCTCAGCTTCATCTACCTGTTGTCTCAGCTTCATCTACCTGTTGTCTCAGCTTCATCTACCTGTTGTCTCAGCCTCATCTACCTGTTGTCTCAGCCTCATCTACCTGTTGTCTCAGCTTCATCTACCTGTTGTCTCAGCTTCATCTACCTGTTGTCTCAGCTTCATCTACCTGTTGTCTCAGCATCATCTACCTGTTGTCTCAGCTTCATCTACCTGTTGTCTCAGCGTCTACCTGTTGTCTCAGCTTCATCTACCTGTTGTCTCAGCCTCATCTACCTGTTATCTCAGCATCATCTATCTGTTGTCTCAGCCTCATCTACCCGTTGTCTCAGCTTCATCTACCTGTTGTCTCAGCCTCATCTATCTGTTGTCTCAGCCTCATCTACCTGTTGTCTCAGCTTCATCTACTGTTGTCTCAGCTTCATCTACCTGTTGTCTCAGCCTCATCTACCTGTTGTCTCAGCCTCATCTACCTGTTGTCTCAGCCTCATCTACCTGTTGTCTCAGCCTCATCTACCTGTTGTCTCAGCTTCATCTACCTGTTGTCTCAGCCTCATCTACCTGTTGTCTCAGCTTCATCTACCTGTTGTCTCAGCCTCATCTACCTGTTGTCTCAGCCTCATCTACCTGTTGTCTCAGCTTCATCTACCTGTTGTCTCAGCTTCATCTACCTGTTGTCTCAGCTTCATCTACCTGTTGTCTCAGCCTCATCTACCTGTTGTCTCAGCCTCATCTACCTGTTGTCTCAGCTTCATCTACCTGTTGTCTCAGCTTCATCTACCTGTTGTCTCAGCATCATCTACCTGTTGTCTCAGCTTCATCTACCTGTTGTCTCAGCGTCTACCTGTTGTCTCAGCTTCATCTACCTGTTGTCTCAGCCTCATCTACCTGTTATCTCAGCCTCATCTACCTGTTGTCTCAGCCTCATCTACCTGTTGTCTCAGCCTCATCTACCTGTTGTCTCAGCTTCATCTACCTGTTGTCTCAGCTTCATCTACCTGTTGTCTCAGCTTCATCTACCTGTTGTCTCAGCTTCATCTACCTGTTGTCTCAGCCTCATCTACCTGTTATCTCAGCATCATCTATCTGTTGTCTCAGCCTCATCTACCCGTTGTCTCAGCTTCATCTACCTGTTGTCTCAGCCTCATCTATCTGTTGTCTCAGCCTCATCTACCTGTTGTCTCAGCTTCATCTACTGTTGTCTCAGCTTCATCTACCTGTTGTCTCAGCCTCATCTACCTGTTGTCTCAGCCTCATCTACCTGTTGTCTCAGCCTCATCTACCTGTTGTCTCAGCCTCATCTACCTGTTGTCTCAGCTTCATCTACCTGTTGTCTCAGCCTCATCTACCTGTTGTCTCAGCTTCATCTACCTGTTGTCTCAGCCTCATCTACCTGTTGTCTCAGCCTCATCTACCTGTTGTCTCAGCTTCATCTACCTGTTGTCTCAGCTTCATCTACCTGTTGTCTCAGCTTCATCTACCTGTTGTCTCAGCCTCATCTACCTGTTGTCTCAGCCTCATCTACCTGTTGTCTCAGCTTCATCTACCTGTTGTCTCAGCTTCATCTACCTGTTGTCTCAGCTTCATCTACCTGTTGTCTCAGCATCATCTACCTGTTGTCTCAGCTTCATCTACCTGTTGTCTCAGCGTCTACCTGTTGTCTCAGCTTCATCTACCTGTTGTCTCAGCCTCATCTACCTGTTATCTCAGCCTCATCTACCTGTTGTCTCAGCCTCATCTACCTGTTGTCTCAGCCTCATCTACCTGTTGTCTCAGCTTCATCTACCTGTTGTCTCAGCTTCATCTACCTGTTGTCTCAGCTTCATCTACCTGTTGTCTCAGCTTCATCTACCTGTTGTCTCAGCCTCATCTACCTGTTATCTCAGCATCATCTATCTGTTGTCTCAGCCTCATCTACCCGTTGTCTCAGCTTCATCTACCTGTTGTCTCAGCCTCATCTATCTGTTGTCTCAGCCTCATCTACCTGTTGTCTCAGCTTCATCTACTGTTGTCTCAGCTTCATCTACCTGTTGTCTCAGCCTCATCTACCTGTTGTCTCAGCCTCATCTACCTGTTGTCTCAGCCTCATCTACCTGTTGTCTCAGCCTCATCTACCTGTTGTCTCAGCTTCATCTACCTGTTGTCTCAGCCTCATCTACCTGTTGTCTCAGCTTCATCTACCTGTTGTCTCAGCCTCATCTACCTGTTGTCTCAGCCTCATCTACCTGTTGTCTCAGCTTCATCTACCTGTTGTCTCAGCTTCATCTACCTGTTGTCTCAGCTTCATCTACCTGTTGTCTCAGCCTCATCTACCTGTTGTCTCAGCCTCATCTACCTGTTGTCTCAGCTTCATCTACCTGTTGTCTCAGCTTCATCTACCTGTTGTCTCAGCTTCATCTACCTGTTGTCTCAGCATCATCTACCTGTTGTCTCAGCTTCATCTACCTGTTGTCTCAGCGTCTACCTGTTGTCTCAGCTTCATCTACCTGTTGTCTCAGCCTCATCTACCTGTTATCTCAGCCTCATCTACCTGTTGTCTCAGCCTCATCTACCTGTTGTCTCAGCCTCATCTACCTGTTGTCTCAGCTTCATCTACCTGTTGTCTCAGCTTCATCTACCTGTTGTCTCAGCTTCATCTACCTGTTGTCTCAGCTTCATCTACCTGTTGTCTCAGCCTCATCTACCTGTTATCTCAGCATCATCTATCTGTTGTCTCAGCCTCATCTACCCGTTGTCTCAGCTTCATCTACCTGTTGTCTCAGCCTCATCTATCTGTTGTCTCAGCCTCATCTACCTGTTGTCTCAGCTTCATCTACTGTTGTCTCAGCTTCATCTACCTGTTGTCTCAGCCTCATCTACCTGTTGTCTCAGCCTCATCTACCTGTTGTCTCAGCCTCATCTACCTGTTGTCTCAGCCTCATCTACCTGTTGTCTCAGCTTCATCTACCTGTTGTCTCAGCCTCATCTACCTGTTGTCTCAGCTTCATCTACCTGTTGTCTCAGCCTCATCTACCTGTTGTCTCAGCCTCATCTACCTGTTGTCTCAGCTTCATCTACCTGTTGTCTCAGCTTCATCTACCTGTTGTCTCAGCTTCATCTACCTGTTGTCTCAGCCTCATCTACCTGTTGTCTCAGCCTCATCTACCTGTTGTCTCAGCTTCATCTACCTGTTGTCTCAGCTTCATCTACCTGTTGTCTCAGCTTCATCTACCTGTTGTCTCAGCATCATCTACCTGTTGTCTCAGCTTCATCTACCTGTTGTCTCAGCGTCTACCTGTTGTCTCAGCTTCATCTACCTGTTGTCTCAGCCTCATCTACCTGTTATCTCAGCCTCATCTACCTGTTGTCTCAGCCTCATCTACCTGTTGTCTCAGCCTCATCTACCTGTTGTCTCAGCTTCATCTACCTGTTGTCTCAGCTTCATCTACCTGTTGTCTCAGCTTCATCTACCTGTTGTCTCAGCTTCATCTACCTGTTGTCTCAGCCTCATCTACCTGTTATCTCAGCATCATCTATCTGTTGTCTCAGCCTCATCTACCCGTTGTCTCAGCTTCATCTACCTGTTGTCTCAGCCTCATCTATCTGTTGTCTCAGCCTCATCTACCTGTTGTCTCAGCTTCATCTACTGTTGTCTCAGCTTCATCTACCTGTTGTCTCAGCCTCATCTACCTGTTGTCTCAGCCTCATCTACCTGTTGTCTCAGCCTCATCTACCTGTTGTCTCAGCCTCATCTACCTGTTGTCTCAGCTTCATCTACCTGTTGTCTCAGCCTCATCTACCTGTTGTCTCAGCTTCATCTACCTGTTGTCTCAGCCTCATCTACCTGTTGTCTCAGCCTCATCTACCTGTTGTCTCAGCTTCATCTACCTGTTGTCTCAGCTTCATCTACCTGTTGTCTCAGCTTCATCTACCTGTTGTCTCAGCCTCATCTACCTGTTGTCTCAGCCTCATCTACCTGTTGTCTCAGCTTCATCTACCTGTTGTCTCAGCTTCATCTACCTGTTGTCTCAGCTTCATCTACCTGTTGTCTCAGCATCATCTACCTGTTGTCTCAGCTTCATCTACCTGTTGTCTCAGCGTCTACCTGTTGTCTCAGCTTCATCTACCTGTTGTCTCAGCCTCATCTACCTGTTATCTCAGCCTCATCTACCTGTTGTCTCAGCCTCATCTACCTGTTGTCTCAGCCTCATCTACCTGTTGTCTCAGCTTCATCTACCTGTTGTCTCAGCTTCATCTACCTGTTGTCTCAGCTTCATCTACCTGTTGTCTCAGCTTCATCTACCTGTTGTCTCAGCCTCATCTACCTGTTATCTCAGCATCATCTATCTGTTGTCTCAGCCTCATCTACCCGTTGTCTCAGCTTCATCTACCTGTTGTCTCAGCCTCATCTATCTGTTGTCTCAGCCTCATCTACCTGTTGTCTCAGCTTCATCTACTGTTGTCTCAGCTTCATCTACCTGTTGTCTCAGCCTCATCTACCTGTTGTCTCAGCCTCATCTACCTGTTGTCTCAGCCTCATCTACCTGTTGTCTCAGCCTCATCTACCTGTTGTCTCAGCTTCATCTACCTGTTGTCTCAGCCTCATCTACCTGTTGTCTCAGCTTCATCTACCTGTTGTCTCAGCCTCATCTACCTGTTGTCTCAGCCTCATCTACCTGTTGTCTCAGCTTCATCTACCTGTTGTCTCAGCTTCATCTACCTGTTGTCTCAGCTTCATCTACCTGTTGTCTCAGCCTCATCTACCTGTTGTCTCAGCCTCATCTACCTGTTGTCTCAGCTTCATCTACCTGTTGTCTCAGCTTCATCTACCTGTTGTCTCAGCTTCATCTACCTGTTGTCTCAGCATCATCTACCTGTTGTCTCAGCTTCATCTACCTGTTGTCTCAGCGTCTACCTGTTGTCTCAGCTTCATCTACCTGTTGTCTCAGCCTCATCTACCTGTTATCTCAGCCTCATCTACCTGTTGTCTCAGCCTCATCTACCTGTTGTCTCAGCCTCATCTACCTGTTGTCTCAGCTTCATCTACCTGTTGTCTCAGCTTCATCTACCTGTTGTCTCAGCTTCATCTACCTGTTGTCTCAGCTTCATCTACCTGTTGTCTCAGCCTCATCTACCTGTTATCTCAGCATCATCTATCTGTTGTCTCAGCCTCATCTACCCGTTGTCTCAGCTTCATCTACCTGTTGTCTCAGCCTCATCTATCTGTTGTCTCAGCCTCATCTACCTGTTGTCTCAGCTTCATCTACTGTTGTCTCAGCTTCATCTACCTGTTGTCTCAGCCTCATCTACCTGTTGTCTCAGCCTCATCTACCTGTTGTCTCAGCCTCATCTACCTGTTGTCTCAGCCTCATCTACCTGTTGTCTCAGCCTCATCTACCTGTTATCTCAGCATCATCTATCTGTTGTCTCAGCCTCATCTACCCGTTGTCTCAGCTTCATCTACCTGTTGTCTCAGCCTCATCTATCTGTTGTCTCAGCCTCATCTACCTGTTGTCTCAGCTTCATCTACTGTTGTCTCAGCTTCATCTACCTGTTGTCTCAGCCTCATCTACCTGTTGTCTCAGCCTCATCTACCTGTTGTCTCAGCCTCATCTACCTGTTGTCTCAGCCTCATCTACCTGTTGTCTCAGCTTCATCTACCTGTTGTCTCAGCCTCATCTACCTGTTGTCTCAGCTTCATCTACCTGTTGTCTCAGCCTCATCTACCTGTTGTCTCAGCCTCATCTACCTGTTGTCTCAGCTTCATCTACCTGTTGTCTCAGCTTCATCTACCTGTTGTCTCAGCTTCATCTACCTGTTGTCTCAGCCTCATCTACCTGTTGTCTCAGCCTCATCTACCTGTTGTCTCAGCTTCATCTACCTGTTGTCTCAGCTTCATCTACCTGTTGTCTCAGCTTCATCTACCTGTTGTCTCAGCATCATCTACCTGTTGTCTCAGCTTCATCTACCTGTTGTCTCAGCGTCTACCTGTTGTCTCAGCTTCATCTACCTGTTGTCTCAGCCTCATCTACCTGTTATCTCAGCCTCATCTACCTGTTGTCTCAGCCTCATCTACCTGTTGTCTCAGCCTCATCTACCTGTTGTCTCAGCTTCATCTACCTGTTGTCTCAGCTTCATCTACCTGTTGTCTCAGCTTCATCTACCTGTTGTCTCAGCTTCATCTACCTGTTGTCTCAGCCTCATCTACCTGTTATCTCAGCATCATCTATCTGTTGTCTCAGCCTCATCTACCCGTTGTCTCAGCTTCATCTACCTGTTGTCTCAGCCTCATCTATCTGTTGTCTCAGCCTCATCTACCTGTTGTCTCAGCTTCATCTACTGTTGTCTCAGCTTCATCTACCTGTTGTCTCAGCCTCATCTACCTGTTGTCTCAGCCTCATCTACCTGTTGTCTCAGCCTCATCTACCTGTTGTCTCAGCCTCATCTACCTGTTGTCTCAGCTTCATCTACCTGTTGTCTCAGCCTCATCTACCTGTTGTCTCAGCTTCATCTACCTGTTGTCTCAGCCTCATCTACCTGTTGTCTCAGCCTCATCTACCTGTTGTCTCAGCTTCATCTACCTGTTGTCTCAGCTTCATCTACCTGTTGTCTCAGCTTCATCTACCTGTTGTCTCAGCCTCATCTACCTGTTGTCTCAGCCTCATCTACCTGTTGTCTCAGCTTCATCTACCTGTTGTCTCAGCTTCATCTACCTGTTGTCTCAGCTTCATCTACCTGTTGTCTCAGCATCATCTACCTGTTGTCTCAGCTTCATCTACCTGTTGTCTCAGCGTCTACCTGTTGTCTCAGCTTCATCTACCTGTTGTCTCAGCCTCATCTACCTGTTATCTCAGCCTCATCTACCTGTTGTCTCAGCCTCATCTACCTGTTGTCTCAGCCTCATCTACCTGTTGTCTCAGCTTCATCTACCTGTTGTCTCAGCTTCATCTACCTGTTGTCTCAGCTTCATCTACCTGTTGTCTCAGCTTCATCTACCTGTTGTCTCAGCCTCATCTACCTGTTATCTCAGCATCATCTATCTGTTGTCTCAGCCTCATCTACCCGTTGTCTCAGCTTCATCTACCTGTTGTCTCAGCCTCATCTATCTGTTGTCTCAGCCTCATCTACCTGTTGTCTCAGCTTCATCTACTGTTGTCTCAGCTTCATCTACCTGTTGTCTCAGCCTCATCTACCTGTTGTCTCAGCCTCATCTACCTGTTGTCTCAGCCTCATCTACCTGTTGTCTCAGCCTCATCTACCTGTTGTCTCAGCTTCATCTACCTGTTGTCTCAGCCTCATCTACCTGTTGTCTCAGCTTCATCTACCTGTTGTCTCAGCCTCATCTACCTGTTGTCTCAGCCTCATCTACCTGTTGTCTCAGCTTCATCTACCTGTTGTCTCAGCTTCATCTACCTGTTGTCTCAGCTTCATCTACCTGTTGTCTCAGCCTCATCTACCTGTTGTCTCAGCCTCATCTACCTGTTGTCTCAGCTTCATCTACCTGTTGTCTCAGCTTCATCTACCTGTTGTCTCAGCTTCATCTACCTGTTGTCTCAGCATCATCTACCTGTTGTCTCAGCTTCATCTACCTGTTGTCTCAGCGTCTACCTGTTGTCTCAGCTTCATCTACCTGTTGTCTCAGCCTCATCTACCTGTTATCTCAGCCTCATCTACCTGTTGTCTCAGCCTCATCTACCTGTTGTCTCAGCCTCATCTACCTGTTGTCTCAGCTTCATCTACCTGTTGTCTCAGCTTCATCTACCTGTTGTCTCAGCTTCATCTACCTGTTGTCTCAGCTTCATCTACCTGTTGTCTCAGCCTCATCTACCTGTTATCTCAGCATCATCTATCTGTTGTCTCAGCCTCATCTACCCGTTGTCTCAGCTTCATCTACCTGTTGTCTCAGCCTCATCTATCTGTTGTCTCAGCCTCATCTACCTGTTGTCTCAGCTTCATCTACTGTTGTCTCAGCTTCATCTACCTGTTGTCTCAGCCTCATCTACCTGTTGTCTCAGCCTCATCTACCTGTTGTCTCAGCCTCATCTACCTGTTGTCTCAGCCTCATCTACCTGTTGTCTCAGCTTCATCTACCTGTTGTCTCAGCCTCATCTACCTGTTGTCTCAGCTTCATCTACCTGTTGTCTCAGCCTCATCTACCTGTTGTCTCAGCTTCATCTACCTGTTGTCTCAGCTTCATCTACCTGTTGTCTCAGCCTCATCTACCTGTTGTCTCAGCCTCATCTACCTGTTGTCTCAGCCTCATCTACCTGTTGTCTCAGCTTCATCTACCTGTTGTCTCAGCCTCATCTACCTGTTGTCTCAGCTTCATCTACCTGTTGTCTCAGCCTCATCTACCTGTTGTCTCAGCCTCATCTACCTGTTGTCTCAGCCTCATCTACCTGTTATCTCAGCATCATCTATCTGTTGTCTCAGCCTCATCTACCCGTTGTCTCAGCCTCATCTATCTGTTGTCTCAGCCTCATCTACCTGTTGTCTCATCATCTACCTGTTGTCTCAGCATCTACCTGTTGTCTCAGCTTCATCTACCTGTTGTCTCAGCCTCATCTACCTGTTGTCTCAGCCTCATCTACCTGTTGTCTCAGCCTCATCTACCTGTTGTCTCAGCTTCATCTACCTGTTGTCTCAGCTTCATCTACCTGTTGTCTCAGCTTCATCTACCTGTTGTCTCAGCCTCATCTACCTGTTGTCTCAGCTTCATCTACATGTTGTCTCAGCCTCATCTACCTGTTGTCTCAGCGTCTACCTGTTGTCTCAGCTTCATCTACCTGTTGTCTCAGCTTCATCTACCTGTTGTCTCAGCTTCATCTACCTGTTGTCTCAGCCTCATCTACCTGTTATCTCAGCCTCATCTACCTGTTGTCTCAGCCTCATCTACCTGTTGTCTCAGCCTCATCTACCTGTTGTCTCAGCTTCATCTACCTGTTGTCTCAGCATCTACCTGTTGTCTCAGCCTCATCTACCTGTTTTCTCAGCCTCATCTACCTGTTGTCTCAGCATCATCTACCTGTTGTCTCAGCCTCATCTACCTGTTGTCTCAGCATCATCTATCTGTTGTCTCAGCCTCATCTACCTGTTGTCTCAGCCTCATCTACCTGTTGTCTCAGCCTCATCTACCTGTTATCATTTACCTTTGAAGAACTTCGGATGTTTTCAATGAGGAGACTCTCAGTTAGATAGCAAATGTTCCGTTTTTCCAAAAATATTATTTGTGTAGGAGAAATCGCTCCGTTTTGTTCATCACGTTTGGCTAAGAAAAAACCCAGAAAATTCAGTCATAACAACACAAACTTTTTTCCAAATGAAATCCATAATATCGACAGAAACATGGCAAACGTTGTTTAGAATCAATCCTCAAGGTGTTTTTCACATATCTATTCGATGATAAATCAGAGATGGCAGTTTGGTTTCTCCTCTGTTCAAAATGGACACCTGGTAAATGTAGTCTCTTATGGTCAATTTTCCAATGATATGCCTACAAATACGTCACAATGCTGCAGACCCCTTGGAGAAAGGACACAAAGGAAACGACAGAAAGTGTAGGCTCATTCCTTGCGCATTCACAGCCATATAAGGAGACATTGGAACACAGCGCCTCCAAAATCTGGCTCACTTCCTGTATGAAATGTCATCTTGGTTTCGCCTGTAGCATTAGTTCTGTGGCACTCACAGATAATATCTTTGCAGTTTTGGAAACGTCAGAGTGTTTTCTTTCCAAAGCTGTCAATTATATGCATAGTCGAGCATCTTTTCGTGACAAAATATCACGAAAAAAATGAAATACTGCCCCAGAGGTTCAAGAGGTTAAGAATGGGGGTACAACAGTTGTTCTGTTATGAATGAGGGTACAGTAGTTGTTCTGTTATGAATGAGGGGTACAGTAGTTGTTCTGTTATGAATGAGGGGTACAGGACAGTAGTTGTTCTGTTATGAATGAGGGGTACAGGACAGTAGTTGTTATGTTATGAATGAGGGTACAGGACAGTAGTTGTTCTGTTATGAATGAGGGGTACAGGACAGTAGTTGTTCTGTTATGAATGAGGTACAGTAGTTGGTACAGTAGTTGTTATGTTATGAATGAGGGTACAGGACAGTAGTTGTTCTGTTATGCAGCCCTCTTTCCCTTCCGTCCTCCCTCACCAACATGTGTGACATGCACCAGTCACTGACTGACATAATGATGCATGGCTGGAAAGTAGGAGGGGGTACCATGTGCTTTTTCCTCTCCTCCTCCTTTGTCTCTCTTTCTCTCTCTCTCCTCCCTCTCTCTCTCATCTCTCCCTCTGTCTCTCTCCTCTCTCTCTCTCTCTCTCTCTCTCTCTCTCTCTCTCTCTCTCTCTCTCTCTCTCTCTCTCTCTCTCTCCCTCTGTCTCTCTCCTCTCTCTCTCTCATCTCTCCCTCTGTCTCTCTTTCTCTCTCTCTCTCTCTCTCTCTCTCTCTCTCTCTCTCTCTCCCTCTCTCTCTCTCTCTCTCTCTGTCTCTCTCTCTCTCTCTCTCTCTCTCTCTCTCTCTCTCTCTCTCTCTCTCTCTGTCTCTCTCTCCTCTCTCTCCCTCTCCCTCTGTCTCTCTCTCATCTCTCCCTCTCCCTCCCTCCTCTCTCTCTCTCTCTCTGTCTCTCTCTCATCTCTCCCTCTCCCTCCCTCCTCTCTCTCTCTCTGTTTCTCTCCCTCTTCCTCTGTCTCTAATCCTCTATCTCTCTCTACTCTCTCTCTCCCCCTCTGTCTCTCTCCTCTCTCTCTGTCTCTCTCTCTCCTCTCTCTCCGTCTCTCCTCTCTCTCTCTCCTCTCTCTCCTCTCTCTCTTCTCTCTCTCCTTCTCTCTCTTTTCTCTCTCAATACTCTTGTTAGAATGTAAAAAAGCCTTGAGGCTTGTTAAAAACTTGATATACTGTACAATCACAGTAATTGACTAGAATGTTAAAGTTCCCCCAGTCATTTATTAAGTCCCTGTGAAAGTTTAACAGCTGAAAGGTTTCTTGCGGTCAGTCAACTCTATCTAAATCATTCCAGGGCTGTCTCGCACTCTCTCGCTCTCCATCTCTCCCCGTCAGTTCATTTTAAAAGGCTATATTGGTATGGGAAACATATGTTTACGAAGCAAGTGGAATAGAAATAAACAATAAAATTGAACAGTAAACATTACACTCACAAAAGTTCCAAAAGAATAAAGACATTTCAAATGTCATATTATGTCTATATACAGTGTTGGAACGATGTGCAAATAGTTAAAGGACACAAGGGAAAATAAATAAACATAAATATGGGTTGTATTTACAATGGTGTTTGTTCTTCACTAGTTGACCTTTTCTTGTGGCAACAGGTCATGAATCTTGCTGCTGTGATTGGTCACTGTGGTATTTCACCCAGTAGATATGGGAGTTTATCAAAATTGGGTTTTATTTATTTATTTAAAATTCTTTGTGTCTCAATACTTTTATACTTTTACTCAAGTAGCATTTTACTGGGTGACTTTTACTTGAGTCATTTTCTATCAAGGTATCTTTTACTTTTACTTTTAAGTATGAGATTTGGTCCTTTTTCCACCCCAAAAAAGATGGCCGACAGATGCCAATGTATCATGATCAAGATCAAGATGGCCGACAGATGCCAATGTATCATGATCAAGATCAAGATGGCCGACAGATGCCAATGTATCATGATCAAGATCAAGATGGCCGACAGATGCCAATGTATCATGATCAAGATCAAGATGGCCGACAGATGCCAATGTATCATGATCAAGATCAAGATGGCCGACAGATGCCAATGTATCATGATCAAGACCAAGATGGCCGACAGATGCCAATGTATCATGATCAAGATCAAGATGGCCGACAGATGCCGATGTATCATTGTCCACATTTGAGTGGGATTTCCAAAGCGTCCATTTAAAATGTCCTCTTGCTGGAGACCCAGGAACTGAGCATCCTAAAAAAAAACCTTCTGTTCAGATGGTTGTCCATCAGACGTCGACATCACCTCCGAGACAGTTGCCCTCTGTCACGTTCTGACCCTAGTTATTGTGTTAATTGTTTGTTTTAGTTGGTCAGGACGTGAGTTGGGTGGCCATTCTATGTTTTGTGTTTCTAGGTTGTTATTCTATGTTTCGGCCTAGTACGGATCTCAATCAGAGGCAGGTGTCGTCAGTTGTCTCTGATTGAGAATCATAAGAGTAGCCTGGTTGTCTCTGATTGAGAACCATACTCAGGTAGCCTGGTTGTCCCTGATTGAGAACCATACTCAGGTAGCCTGGTTGTCCCTGATTGAGAACCATACTTAGGTAGCCTGGTTGTCCCTGATTGAGAACCATACTTTAGGTAGCCTGGTTGTCTCTGATTGAGAATCATACTTTAGGTAGCCTGGTTGTCTCTGATTGACAATCATACTTCGGTAGCCTGGTTGTCTCTGTTTGAGAATCATACTTTAGGTAGCCTGGTTGTCTCTGATTGAGAATCATACTTCGGTAGCCTGGTTGTCTCTGATTGAGAATCATACTCAGGTAGCCTGGTTGTCTCTGATTGAGAATCATACTTAGGTAGCCTGGTTGTCTCTGATTGAGAATCATACTTTAGGTAGCCTGGTTGTCTCTGATTGAGAATCATACTTAGGTAGCCTGGTTGTCTCTGATTGAGAATCATACTTAGGTAGCCTGGTTGTCTCTGATTGAGAATCATACTTAGGTAGCCTGGTTGTCTCTGATTGAGAATCATACTTAGGTAGCCTGGTTGTCTCTGATTGAGAATCATACTTTAGGTAGCCTGGTTGTCTCTGATTGAGAATCATACTTTAGGTAGCCTGGTTGTCTCTGATTGAGAATCATACTTAGGTAGCCTGGTTGTCTCTGATTGAGAATCATACTTAGGTAGCCTGGTTGTCTCTGATTGAGAATCATACTTTAGGTAGCCTGGTTGTCTCTGATTGAGAATCAGACTTAGGTAGCCTGGTTGTCTCTGATTGAGAATCATACTTTAGGTAGCCTGGTTGTCTCTGATTGAGAATCATACTTTAGGTAGCCTGGTTGTCTCTGATTGAGAATCATACTTTAGGTAGCCTGGTTGTCTCTGATTGAGAATCATATTTTAGGTAGCCTGGTTGTCTCTGATTGAGAATCATACTTTAGGTAGCCTGGTTGTCTCTGATTGAGAATCATACATAGGTAGCCTGGTTGTCTCTGATTGAGAATCATACTTTAGGTAGCCTGGTTGTCTCTGATTGAGAATCATACTTTAGGTAGCCTGGTTGTCTCTGATTGAGAATCATACTTAGGTAGCCTGGTTGTCTCTGATTGAGAATCATACTTTAGGTAGCCTGGTTGTCTCTGATTGAGAATCATACTTTAGGTAGCCTGGTTGTCTCTGATTGAGAATCATACTTAGGTAGCCTGGTTGTCTCTGATTGAGAATCATACTTTAGGTAGCCTGGTTGTCTCTGATTGAGAATCATACTTAGGTAGCCTGGTTGTCTCTGATTGAGAATCATACTTAGGTAGCCTGGTTGTCTCTGATTGAGAATCATACTTAGGTAGCCTGGTTGTCTCTGATTGAGAATCATACTTAGGTAGCCTGGTTGTCTCTGATTGAGAATCATACTTAGGTAGCCTGGTTGTCTCTGATTGAGAATCATACTGTAGGTAGCCTGGTTGTCTCTGATTGAGAATCATACTTTAGGTAGCCTGGTTGTCTCTGATTGAGAATCATACTTCGGTAGCCTGGTTGTCTCTGATTGAGAATCATACTTCGGTAGCCTGGTTGTCTCTGATTGAGAATCATACTTAGGCAGCCTGGTTGTCTCTGATTGAGAATCATACTTTAGGTAGCCTGGTTGTCTCTGATTGAGAATCATACTTTAGGTAGCCTGGTTGTCTCTGATTGAGAATCATACTTTAGGTAGCCTGGTTGTCTCTGATTGAGAATCATACTTT
>NW_026281057.1:140000-152500 GCF_023373465.1 Oncorhynchus keta
TCATTGTTTCTACCATGGCTGCCTCGTCTGATACAAGTAACCACGCTCCTCCTCGCTGTCTCTCCTCTCCAACTCCTCTGACCTCGCTATCCCTCCTCTCCAACTCATCTGACCTCGCTATCCCTCCTCTCCTCTCCTCCCCAACTCCTCTGACCTCGCTATCCCTCCTCTCCTCTCCTCCCCAACTCCTCTGACCTCGCTATCCCTCCTCTCCAACTCCTCTGGCCTCGCTATTCCTCCTCTCCTCTCCTCCCTAACTCCTCTCTTCCCCAACTCCTCTCCTCCCCAATTCCTCTCTTCCCCAACTCCTCTCCTCTCCAACTCCTCTCCTCTACTCCCCAACTCCTCTCCAACTCCTCTCCTCTACTCCCCAACTCCTCTCCTCCTCTCCAACTCCTCTCCTCCCCAACTCCTCTACTCTCCAACTCCTCTCCTCTCCTCCCCAACTCCTCTCCAACTCCTCTCCTCTCCTCTCCAACTCCTCTCCTCCCCAACTCCTCTCCTCCCCAACTCCTCTCCTCTCCAACTCCTCTCCTCTCCTCCCCAACTCCTCCCCTCCCAGCTCCTCTCCTCCCCTCCCGGCTCCTCTCCTCTCCTCCCCAACTCCTCTCCCCTCCTTTCCTCCCTGACATGATAATCAGCTTTACCTAACAGGTCTGTTTTTAAATGGTGACACTATTTATACAACCAGCAGCAACGGCTGTAGATCCATGTCCATAGAGCTCCTGTCTGTGATCCCTGTTCAGATACAACCAACAGCAACGGCTGTAGATCCATGTCCTTAGAGCTCCTGTCTGTGATCCCTGTTCAGATACAACCAGCAGCCCTACAGCTGTAGATCCATGTCCTTAGAGCTCCTGTCTGTCTGGGATCCCTGTTCAGATACAACCAACAGCTGTAGATCCATGTCCTTAGAGCTCCTGTCTGTCTGGGATCCCTGTTCAGATACATCCAGCAGCCCTACAGCTGTAGATCCATGTCCTTAGAGCTCCTGTCTGTCTGGGATCCCTGTTCAGATACAACCAGCAGCCCTACAGCTGTAGATCCATGTCCTTAGAGCTCCTGTCTGTCTGGGATCCCTGTTCAGATACAACCAGCAGCCCTACAGCTGTAGATCCTTGTCCTTATAGCTCCTGTCTGGGATCCCTGTTCAGATACAACCAACAGCTGTAGATCCATGTCCTTAGAGCTCCTGTCTGTCTGGGATCCCTGTTCAGATACATCCAGCAGCCCTACAGCTGTAGATCCATGTCCTTAGAGCTCCTGTCTGTCTGGGATCCCTGTTCAGATACAACCAGCAGCCCTACAGCTGTAGATCCATGTCCTTAGAGCTCCTGTCTGTCTGGGATCCCTGTTCAGATACAACCAACAGCCCTACAGTGAGGGGTAATAAGTATTTGATCCCCTGCTGATTCTCTGTACATTTGCCCACTGACAAAGAAATGATCAGTCTATAATTGTAATGGTTGTTTTATTTGAACAGTGAGAGACTGAATAACAACAACAAACATCCAGAAAAACACATGTCAAAAATTGTATAAATTGATTTGCATTTTAATAAGTATTTAACCACTTCTCAATCAGAAAGATTTCTGATAACAAGCTGAGATGAGGAGCATACTCTTAAAGGGAGTATAAACTCTTAAAGGGAGTGCTCCTAATCTCAGTTTGTTACCTGTATAAAAGACACCTGTCCACAGAAGCAATCAATCAGATTCCAAACTCTCCACCATGGCCAAGACCAAAGAGCTCTCCAAGGATGCCAGGGACAAGATTGTACACCTACACAAGGCTGGAATGGGCTGCAAGACCATCGCCAAGCAGCTTGGTGAGAAGGTGACAACAGTTGGTGCGATTATTTCGGCCTGGCGCTCCATGCAAGATCTCACCCCGTGGAGTTGTAACTACGGTCGTGAGAATGGTGAATAATCAGCCCAGAACTACACAGGAGGATCTTGTCAATGATCTCAAGGCAGCTGGGACCATAGTCACCAAGAAAACAATTGGTAACACACTACGCCGTGAAGGACCGAAATCCTGCAGTGCCCGTAAGGTCCCCCTGCTCAAGAAAGCACATATACATGCCCGTCTGAAGTTTGCCAATGAACATCTGAATGATTCAGAGGACAACTGGGTGAAAGTGTTGTGGTCAGATGAGACCAAAATGGAGCTCTTTGGCATCAACTCAACTCGCCGTGTTCGGAGGAGGAGGAATGCTGCCTGTGACCCCAAGAACACCATCCCCACCATCAAGCATGGAGGTGGAAACATTAGGCTTTGGGGGTGTTTTTCTGCTAAGGGGACAGGACAACTTCACCGGACGATGAACGGGGCCATGTACCGTCAAAATCTTGGGCACATTAAGGTCCTGGCCTAGCCAGTCTCCAGGCATTAATCCCATAGAACATCTGTGGAGGGAGCTCAAGGTTCGAGTTGCCAAACGTCAGCCTCAAAACCTTAATGACTCGGAGAAGATCTGCAAAGAGGAGTGGGACAAAATCCCTCCTGAGATGTGTGCAAACCTGGTGGCCAACTACAAGAAACGTCTGACCTCTGTGATTGCCAACAAGGGTTTTGCCACCAAGTACTAAGTCATGTTTTGCAGAGGGGTTAAATACTTATTTCCCTCATTAAAATGCAAATCAATTTATAACATTTTTGACATGCGTTTTTCTGGATTTTTTTCGTATTCAGTCCCTCACTGTTCAAATAAACCTACCATTAAAATTATAGACTGATCATTTATTTGTCAGTGGACAAACGTACAAAATCAGCAGGGGATCAAATGCTTTTTTCCCTCACCGTAACCCTAATTTACACCCCATCCGCGGTGGAGGTTTGAGTTTGAAATTCACTCAAGTTGTTTGGGTTTTGTTGTGATGCGTTGTGTTGCTCGGTTGTTTCTGCAAACTTGGTTTGGACAGGTGATGTCATATCTGAAGTCAGTGAGTGTCAGTTGGATAGGTGATGTCATATCTGAAGTCAGTGTGTCAGTTGGATAGGTGATGTCATAACTGAAGTCAGTGTGTCAGTTGGATAGGTGATGTCATAACTGAAGTCAGTGAGTCAGTTGGATAGGTGATGTCATATCTGAAGTCAGTGTGTCAGTTGGATAGGTGATGTCATAACTGAAGTCAGTGAGTCAGTTGGATAGGTGATGTCATATCTGAAGTCAGTGTGTCAGTTGGATAGGTGATGTCATATCTGAAGTCAGTGTGTCAGTTGGATAGGTGATGTCATAACTGAAGTCAGTGAGTCAGTTGGATAGGTGATGTCATATCTGAAGTCAGTGAGTCAGTTGGATAGGTGATGTCATATCTGAAGTCAGTGTGTGTCAGTTGGATAGGTGATGTCATATCTGAAGTCAGTGTGTCAGTTGGATAGGTGATGTCATAACTGAAGTCAGTGAGTCAGTTGGATAGGTGATGTCATATCTGAAGTCAGTGTGTGTCAGTTGGATAGGTGATGTCATATCTGAAGTCAGTGTGTCAGTTGGATAGGTGATGTCATATCTGAAGTCAGTGAGTGTCAGTTGGATAGGTGATGTCATATCTGAAGTCAGTGAGTGTCAGTTGGAGTTGGAGGTGATGTCATATCTGAAGTCAGTGAGTGTCAGTTGGACAGGTGATGTCATATCTGAAGTCAGTGAGTCAGTTGGATAGGTGATGTCATATCTGAAGTCAGTGTGTGTCAGTTGGACAGGTGATGTCATATCTGAAGTCAGTGTGTCAGTTGGACAGGTGATGTCATATCTGAAGTCAGTGTGTCAGTTGGATAGGTGATGTCATATCTGAAGTCAGTGTGTCAGTTGGATAGGTGATGTCATATCTGAAGTCAGTGTGTCAGTTGGATAGGTGATGTCATATCTGAAGTCAGTGTGTCAGTTGGATAGGTGATGTCATATCTGAAGTCAGTGTGTCAGTTGGATAGGTGATGTCATATCTGAAGTCAGTGTGTCAGTTGGATAGGTGATGTCATATCTGAAGTCAGTGTGTCAGTTGGATAGGTGATGTCATATCTGAAGTCAGGTGATGTCAGTTGAGTTAGGTGATGTCATATCTGAAGTCAGTGTGTCAGTTGGATAGGTGATGTCATATCTGAAGTCAGTGAGTGTCAGTTGGACAGGTGATGTCATATCTGAAGTCAGTGTGTCAGTTGGATAGGTGATGTCATAACTGAAGTCAGTGTGTGTCAGTTGGATAGGTGATGTCATATCTGAAGTCAGTGTGTCAGTTGGATAGGTGATGTCATATCTGAAGTCAGTGTGTGTCAGTTGGATAGGTGATGTCATAACTGAAGTCAGTGAGTTTCAGTTGGACAGGTGATGTCATATCTGAAGTCAGTGTGTCAGTTGGATAGGTGATGTCATATCTGAAGTCAGTGTGTCAGTTGGATAGGTGATGTCATATCTGAAGTCAGTGTGTCAGTTGGATAGGTGATGTCATATCTGAAGTCAGTGAGTGTCAGTTGGATAGGTGATGTCATATCTGAAGTCAGTGTGTGTCAGTTGGATAGGTGATGTCATATCTGAAGTCAGTGTGTCAGTTGGACAGGTGATGTCATATCTGAAGTCAGTGTGTCAGTTGGATAGGTGATGTCATATCTGAAGTCAGTGTGTCAGTTGGACAGGTGATGTCATATCTGAAGTCAGTGTGTCAGTTGGATAGGTGATGTCATATCTGAAGTCAGTGTGTCAGTTGGATAGGTGATGTCATATCTGAAGTCAGTGTGTGTCAGTTGGATAGGTGATGTCATATCTGAAGTCAGTGTGTCAGTTGGATAGGTGATGTCATATCTGAAGTCAGTGTGTGTCAGTTGGATAGGTGATGTCATATCTGAAGTCAGTGTGTGTCAGTTGGATAGGTGATGTCATATCTGAAGTCAGTGTGTCAGTTGGATAGGTGATGTCATATCTGAAGTCAGTGTGTCAGTTGGATAGGTGATGTCATATCTGAAGTCAGTGTGTCAGTTGGATAGGTGATGTCATATCTGAAGTCAGTGTGTCAGTTGGATAGGTGATGTCATATCTGAAGTCAGTGAGTGTCAGTTGGATAGGTGATGTCATATCTGAAGTCAGTGTGTGTCAGTTGGACAGGTGATGTCATATCTGAAGTCAGTGAGTGTCAGTTGGATAGGTGATGTCATATCTGAAGTCAGTGAGTGTCAGTTGGATAGGTGATGTCATATCTGAAGTCAGTGTGTGTCAGTTGGATAGGTGATGTCATATCTGAAGTCAGTGTGTCAGTTGGATAGGTGATGTCATATCTGAAGTCAGTGAGTCAGTTGGATAGGTGATGTCATATCTGAAGTCAGTGTGTCAGTTGGACAGGTGATGTCATATCTGAAGTCAGTGAGTCAGTTGGATAGGTGATGTCATATCTGAAGTCAGTGTGTCAGTTGGATAGGTGATGTCATATCTGAAGTCAGTGTGTCAGTTGGATAGGTGATGTCATATCTGAAGTCAGTGTGTCAGTTGGATAGGTGATGTCATATCTGAAGTCAGTGTGTCAGTTGGATAGGTGATGTCATATCTGAAGTCAGTGTGTCAGTTGGATAGGTGATGTCATATCTGAAGTCAGTGAGTGTCAGTTGGATAGGTGATGTCATATCTGAAGTCAGTGTGTGTCAGTGGGATAGGTGATGTCATATCTGAAGTCAGTGTGTCAGTTGGATAGGTGATGTCATATCTGAAGTCAGTGTGTCAGTTGGATAGGTGATGTCATATCTGAAGTCAGTGTGTGTCAGTTGGATAGGTGATGTCATATCTGAAGTCAGTGTGTCAGTTGGACACGTGATGTCATATCTGAAGTCAGTGTGTCAGTTGGACAGGTGATGTCATATCTGAAGTCAGTGAGTGTCAGTTGGATAGGTGATGTCATATCTGAAGTCAGTGAGTGTCAGTTGGATAGGTGATGTCATATCTGAAGTCAGTGTGTGTCAGTTGGATAGGTGATGTCATATCTGAAGTCAGTGTGTGTCAGTTGGATAGGTGATGTCATATCTGAAGTCAATGAGTGTCAGTTGGATAGGTGATGTCATATCTGAAGTCAGTGTGTCAGTTGGATAGGTGATGTCATATCTGAAGTCAGTGTGTGTCAGTTGGATAGGTGATGTCATATCTGAAGTCAGTGTGTCAGTTGGATAGGTGATGTCATATCTGAAGTCAGTGTGTCAGTTGGATAGGTGATGTCATATCTGAAGTCAGTGTGTCAGTTGGATAGATGATGTCATATCTGAAGTCAGTGTGTGTCAGTTGGATAGGTGATGTCATATCTGAAGTCAGTTTGTCAGTTGGATAGATGATGTCATATCTGAAGTCAGTGTGTGTCAGTTGGATAGGTGATGTCATATCTGAAGTCAGTGTGTCAGTTGGATAGGTGATGTCATATCTGAAGTCAGTGAGTCAGTTGGATAGGTGATGTCATATCTGAAGTCAGTGTGTCAGTTGGATAGGTGATGTCATATCTGAAGTCAGTGTGTGTCAGTTGGATAGGTGATGTCATATCTGAAGTCAGTGAGTGTCAGTTGGATGGGTGATGTCATATCTGAAGTCAGTGAGTGTCAGTTGGATAGGTGATGTCATATCTGAAGTCAGTGTGTCAGTTGGATAGGTGATGTCATATCTGAAGTCAGTGTGTGTCAGTTGGATAGGTGATGTCATATCTGAAGTCAGTGTGTCAGTTGGATAGATGATGTCATATCTGAAGTCAGTGTGTCAGTTGGATAGGTGATGTCATATCTGAAGTCAGTGAGTCAGTTGGATAGGTGATGTCATATCTGAAGTCAGTGAGTGTCAGTTGGATAGGTGATGTCATATCTGAAGTCAGTGTGTCAGTTGGATAGGTGATGTCATATCTGAAGTCAGTGTGTCAGTTGGATAGGTGATGTCATATCTGAAGTCAGTGTGTCAGTTGGATAGGTGATGTCATATCTATCTGTGTGTCAGTTCAGGTGATGTCATATCTGGAGTCAGTGTGTCAGTTGGAGGTGATGTCATATCTGAAGTCAGTGAGTGTCAGTTGGATAGGTGATGTCATATCTGAAGTCAGTGTGTCAGTTGGATAGGTGATGTCATATCTGAAGTCAGTGAGTCAGTCAGTGTGTCAGTTGGATAGGTGATGTCATATCTGAAGTCATATCTGAAGTCAGTGAGTCAGTTGGATAGGTGATGTCAGGTGATCTGAAGTCAGTGAGTGTCAGTTGGATAGGTGATGTCATATCTGAAGTCAGTGTGTCAGTTGGATAGGTGATGTCATATCTGAAGTCAGTGTGTGTCAGTTGGATAGGTGATGTCATATCTGAAGTCAGTGTGTCAGTTGGATAGGTGATGTCATATCTGAAGTCAGTGAGTCAGTTGGATAGGTGATGTCATATCTGAAGTCAGTGAGTGTCAGTTGGATAGGTGATGTCATATCTGAAGTCAGTGTGTGTCAGTTGGATAGGTGATGTCATATCTGAAGTCAGTGTGTGTCAGTTGGATAGGTGATGTCATATCTGAAGTCAGTGTGTCAGTTGGATAGGTGATGTCATATCTGAAGTCAGTGAGTCAGTTGGATAGGTGATGTCATATCTGAAGTCAGTGAGTGTCAGTTGGATAGGTGATGTCATATCTGAAGTCAGTGTGTGTCAGTTGGATAGGTGATGTCATATCTGAAGTCAGTGTGTCAGTTGGATAGGTGATGTCATATCTGAAGTCAGTGAGTGTCAGTTGGATAGGTGATGTCATATCTGAAGTCAGTGTGTCAGTTGGATAGGTGATGTCATATCTGAAGTCAGTGAGTGTCAGTTGGATAGGTGATGTCATATCTGAAGTCAGTGTGTCAGTTGGATAGGTGATGTCATATCTGAAGTCAGTGTGTGTCAGTTGGATAGGTGATGTCATATCTGAAGTCAGTGTGTCAGTTGGATAGGTGATGTCATATCTGAAGTCAGTGTGTCAGTTGGATAGGTGATGTCATATCTGAAGTCAGTGAGTCAGTTGGATAGGTGATGTCATATCTGAAGTCAGTGTGTCAGTTGGATAGGTGATGTCATATCTGAAGTCAGTGTGTCAGTTGGATAGGTGATGTCATATCTGAAGTCAGTGTGTCAGTTGGATAGGTGATGTCATATCTGAAGTCAGTGAGTGTCAGTTGGATAGGTGATGTCATATCTGAAGTCAGTGTGTCAGTTGGATAGGTGATGTCATATCTGAAGTCAGTGAGTGTCAGTTGGACAGGTGATGTCATATCTGAAGTCAGTGAGTCAGTTGGATAGGTGATGTCATATCTGAAGTCAGTGTGTGTCAGTTGGACAGGTGATGTCATATCTGAAGTCAATGAGTGTCAGTTGGACAGGTGATGTCATATCTGAAGTCAGTGAGTGTCAGTTGGATAGGTGATGTCATATCTGAAGTCAGTGAGTGTCAGTTGGATAGGTGATGTCATATCTGAAGTCAGTGAGTGTCAGTTGGATAGGTGATGTCATATCTGAAGTCAGTGAGTGTCAGTTGGATAGGTGATGTCATATCTGAAGTCAGTGAGTCAGTTGGATAGGTGATGTCATATCTGAAGTCAGTGAGTCAGTTGGATAGGTGATGTCATATCTGAAGTCAGTGAGTCAGTTGGATAGGTGATGTCATATCTGAAGTCAGTGTGTCAGTTGGATAGGTGATGTCATATCTGAAATCAGTGTGTCAGTTGGATAGGTGATGTCATAACATGCCCTCTAATCAGGATATAGTGTGTCTGACAGAGTCTCTGTCTTCTCTCATGAGGATATAGTGTGTCTGACAGAGTCTCTGTCCCCTCTCATCAGGATATAGTGTGTTTGACAGAGTCTCTGTCTCCTCTCATCAGGATATAGTGTGTTTGACAGAGTCTCTGTCTCCTCTCATCAGGAGATAGTGTGTTTGACAGAGTCTCTGTCTCCTCTCATCAGGAGATAGTGTGTTTGACAGAGTCTCTGTCCCCCCTCATCAGGATATAGTGTGTTTGACAGAGTCTCTGTCCCCCCTCATCAGGATATAGTGTGTTTGACAGAGTCTCTGTCTCCTCTCATCAGGATATAGTGTGTTTGACAGAGTCTCTGTCCCCCCTCATCAGGATATAGTGTGTTTGACAGAGTCTCTGTCTCCTCTCATCAGGAGATAGTGTGTTTGACAGAGTCTGTCTCCTCTCATCAGGAGATAGTGTGTTTGACAGAGTCTCTGTCCCCTCTCACCAGGATATAGTGTGTTTGACAGAGTCTCTGTCTCCTCTCATCAGGATATAGTGTGTTTGACAGAGTCTCTGTCCCCTCTCATCAGGATATAGTGTGTTTGACAGAGTCTCTGTCTCCTCTCATCAGGAGATAGTGTGTTTGACAGAGTCTCTGTCCCCTCTCATCAGGATATAGTGTGTTTGACAGAGTCTCTGTCTCCTCTCATCAGGAGATAGTGTGTCTGACAGAGTCTCTGTCCCCTCTCATCAGGATATAGTGTGTTTGACAGAGTCTCTGTCCCCTCTCATCAGGATATAGTGTGTTTGACAGAGTCTCTGTCCCCTCTCATCAGGATATAGTGTGTTTGACAGAGTCTCTGTCTCCTCTCATCAGGATATAGTGTGTTTGACAGAGTCTCTGTCCCTCTCATCAGGAGATAGTGTGTCTGACAGAGTCTCTGTCCCCTCTCATCAGGATATAGTGTGTTTGACAGAGTCTCTGTCTCCTCTCATGAGGATATAGTGTGTCTGACAGAGTCTCTGTCCCCTCTCATCAGGATATAGTGTGTTTGACAGAGTCTCTGTCCCCCCTCATGAGGATATAGTGTGTTTGACAGAGTCTCTGTCTCCTCTCATCAGGATATAGTGTGTTTGACAGAGTCTCTGTCCCCTCTCATCAGGATATAGTGTGTTTGACAGAGTCTCTGTCCCCTCTCACCAGGATATAGTGTGTTTGACAGAGTCTCTGTCTCCTCTCATCAGGATATAGTGTGTTTGACAGAGTCTCTGTCTCCTCTCATGAGGATGTAGTGTGTTTGACAGAGTCTCTGTCCCCCCTCATCAGGATATAGTGTGTTTGACAGAGTCTCTGTCCCCCCTCATGAGGATATAGTGTGTTTGACAGAGTCTCTGTCCCCCCTCATGAGGATATAGTGTGTTTGACAGAGTCTCTGTCCCCCCTCATGAGGATATAGTGTGTTTGACAGAGTCTCTGTCCCCCCTCATGAGGATATAGTGTGTTTGACAGAGTCTCTGTCCCCCCTCACCAGGATATAGTGTGTTTGACAGAGTCTCTGTCCCCCCTCATCAGGATATAGTGTTTTTGACAGTCTCTTAGTGTCCACACACCTGTTACTGGAATTGGATGTGTGGGTGTCACATGGAATCATTTGTAATCTCTAGCTAGTTTCTGTTTTTAGACAGCCTAGATACACACACACACACACACACACACACACACACACACACACACACACACACACACACACACACACACACACACACACACACACACACACACACACACACACACAGGGTTAATTCCGCCGCATGGTTACAACAAATCAGAATGTTTAGCTTAAAATGTTGATAAACTTTTAGGATATTTCTTCACGTTATAAGCGCAGCAATGCACCCATGGTAGGAGGCTATAACAGCGAATGTTTCATTAGCGTGAAAACACCATTCTCAACCCTGACCTCAAATGTGATTATGCATCTAATGCTTTATTATAAAGGGGCATTTTAATGGTGAAAATGACCTTCCCCCAAAGTAGAAACTCAAGCGTCGACCTATGTATGCCAGATAGGACACCGGTTGTCAAGTGGATTCATGTGCTTCATTTTAAATAGTTATTTGGCCACTTCAGTTGTGATTACAAACCTTATCGAAACATTTTCGGCTAGGCTACAGCTAGGCTACAGCTAGGCTACAGCTAGGCTACAGCTAGGCTTGGCTACAGCTAGGCTAGGCTACAGCTAGGCTATGCTACAGCTAGGCTAGGCTACAGCTAGGCTACAGCTAGGCTACAGCTAGGCTACAACTAGGCTACAGCTAGGCTAGGCTACAGCTAGGCTAGGCTACAGCTAGGCTAGGCTACATGAGGTGTGTGACTATGATTTGAAAAAGTAACACAAAAAAAGGCTTGTTCTGTTTCTTGCCTTACCGCACACAGGCTGGGCATATGAGGTGTGATACTAACCTTATCTAAACATGTAGCCTAGCCCATAGGTCTATATGAGGTGTGATACTAACCTTATCTAAACATGTAGCCTAGCCCATAGGTCTATATGAGGTGTGATACTAACCTTATCAGAACATGTAGCCTAGCCCATAGGTCTATATGAGGTGTGATACTAACCTTATCTAAACATGTAGCCTAGCCCATAGGTCTATATGAGGTGTGATACTAACCTTATCTAAACATGTAGCCTAGCCCATAGGCCTATATGAGGTGTGGTACTAACCTTATCTAAACATGTAGCCTAGCCCATAGGCCTATATGAGGTGTGATACTAACCTTATCTAAACATGTAGCCTAGCCCATAGGCCTATATGAGGTGTGATACTAACCTTATCTAAACATGTAGCCTAGCCCATAGGTCTATATGAGGTGTGATACTAACCTTATCTAAACATGTAGCCTAGCCCATAGGCCTATAGGATACTAACCTTATCTAAACATGTAGCCTAGCCCATAGGTCTATATGAGGTGTGATACTAACCTTATCTAAACATCTAAGGCCATGTGTGATACTAACCTTATCTAAACATGTAGCCCAGCCCATAGGCCTATATGAGGTGTGATACTAACCTTATCTAAACATGTAGCCTAGCCCATAGGTCTATATGAGGTGTGATACTAACCTTATCTAAACATGTAGCCTAGCCCATAGGTCTATATGAGGTGTGATACTAACCTTATCTAAACATGTAGCCTAGCCCATAGGTCTATATGAGGTGTGATACTAACCTTATCTAAACATGTAGCCTAGCCCATAGGTCTATATGAGGTGTGATACTATGTTTATTTTTTTAAAGGCTATTGTCACCCATCAGACTATTCTTGATTTGATCTTGTCTTTACATGTACTAAATCATATATGTGTGGAATTAGTTTTGATTTAGAATGGACCGTTGTCATTTACCTGTCTCAGAACAGGGGAAAAATACCTGTTATTTATGCACTTAAATAGCGAATGGAGGACGCTTTTCCCCGTGGTTCATTTTCATGCCAGCCAGATAGGCAATACTCCTGTTCTAAAGATAAGCAATGTGCTTAATATTAGGAATGTTGATAAATAAATAGAGTAGGCCTAGCCTATAGAAAGCTGAGCCTCCTCTTTTTAGTAGAGGCCATCAAACCTGTTTTTTCACACATTTACATAGCTTATAGAAATGTTGCGCGAACATGACCTCATGGGTTCTCATTAAGTGTTTGATTTGATTTTCCACAACATTTTGCATTGATGTCAAAGTGATTAGAGGGACAATAGAGTTGTAAGTACCAGGCAGCATCAGAGCTTGGAGATTATATTTTTT